>NW_009934401.1:36671-75875 GCF_000696875.1 Nestor notabilis
GAGGTAGGAAAGCTCTCTCAGTCATCTTCAAAAATAGCCTCCCCCCAAACAGGGTAAAGCTGTCCTGTGTTTTTCACAAATGTCGTTTTGCTGGCATATGTCTAGCCTAGTGTGATTATGCCATGTTTCACTGAATTAATCAGTTAGAATGACATGAATCATAATAAGAATTGACAGCCTACTCTGCTGTCTTTGTACAGGCTTCAAAATCCAGCAATGAGCACCACTCAGAAGCAGTAGGTTGAAATCACATGCAGATTTTGGACAGTCATGAACATGCACAATTGAACATATAGAATGAACTTTCAGAATGAATCTTAACAGTGAACCAGTTCTTCCCATTTTCCCAACACTGAACAGAGTTCTAGACACTCGTGATGTGAATGTCATTCTCTAGATAGGGCAAAACCAAAGTAATAGCAGAGAGGTCAGAAAAATATTCTGCCTACTTTCTAACTCATGCCTTTTCCAAAGTAATATGAAGGTAGGTCATAGCAGATTCAAAAGTGGATATGAGCAAACACTTGGACACAGTACAAATCTTTGCTTAAAAGTGGGCACCCTCTTGGGTTGTGTGCATTTGTGAATATTATCTTCTTACATTTATTTATTTATGAAGTTTTAAAATCAAATCTTAACAGCTCTAGAATAAGAAATACTTTTACATTAAATACAACAAAAACTTTTACTAATTTCTTCCATTAAAAGACAGGACTGAAATAGATCCAGACTAAAAACAGTACCATATCCAGGCCCCTTCATTGTTGTGGAGGTATTTATTAAAGAATTGTAAAAAGAATCAATCCTCAAAGCAGTATCAGAGACTTGTGTTATCACTACCAGATGTTGTCTAACCTGTTACTTCCTTCAACAACAGGAATTCCACACTTCCTAGGACAATCTACACTAGTGCTTCCGTAAGAATTTTTTAACTTCCCATAAATTAGATTTTTTTTCTCTTCCCTTTAGTCAGATTTTTTTTCCAGATCTCTGTCTGAAAACTATTCTTTAATTCCACTTTGTCATTTTTATCTTTAGACAGCCTTCTAGAAAGCCATGAGGTACCCGTAATTCTCCACACTTAAACCCTCCTCAAAACAGTCCTACCAGAGGTCTTCCCACATCAGCCTGTATGTTCTCAAGACAGACGTGTTAACAACCAATGAGACAAAACTAACAGTTAATTGTAATAAAGTAAAACTAAAGACTGCAGAATTAATGAGCTGTGCTACGTAATTTTCCCTGTTTTGATGATTCAATGTCTGCTTACCTTGCTTGCCTCTAATCTCCAGCATATACAAATACCTACTCCAGACTGCTGGCTGCTCTGGACAAGGACCTGATTTTCTTCTCTGTAAATCCCTCAGTTATTTTTGGCACTTTGCAGTGACAGGAGTAATGAAAAGAACATATTTCATTTATATTGTGATGAGCTCCTTCTCCCCCCTCTGAAGTGCTGGGGAATGTTACTTGAAAATGCAGAGAAGAAGCCTCGATAGATACGCAGGAGGTGAAGCTGCCTGAAATGTGCTTTGGGGGTTTCTGACTGTACTCAGGGTCGTCGGAGTTTTCCTTCAAATATTCCAATAGTTCCAAATTTTAGAGAAGCAAACATCCTTTTACCCTGTTCATGTTTACAATAGAAACCCTGCAGTATGACAGTCAAATAACAGGGGCAAGAGCTACTGTCTGGGGCCTTTGTCAAAAACCTGTGACAACTTACCAGCAATATAACACAATGACTCTGAGAGATCTACACTGGAAAAGGCTGTCAACAAAGTATACATAAAAGCAAGGAAGATGTGTCTGTCAAGTAGATTTGCTATGCTTGATAAAGCAAATAAGCAACTTATATTTTTTAATTTTTTGATCCATGCAAGTAAGATTTCCTTCTATGGATTATTGCTAATCTGAGATAGAATCAATAAGGGAGGAAGAACTGCAGAGCAACAAAATGTTTTGTTAACAATATATTGCTGACAATACAATTACATGCATTGTTTTAGTAGTTGATTATATAAATGAACAATTATAACCACTCTGACCTGGCAAATTTTCTTGGTCACCAGTGTCCCTTCAAAGGAACTCTGGCTGATAAAGTGGCAATAAAGTGCTGCTGTGCAGGCATATCACATTGCACTTGATTATTAAAAAAAAAAAATAGTATTTGCAGTTGAGATTTGACACACAATAAAATGAAGTTACAAAGGAGACCGGTTTTCTGTTTGTTAGCAGCAGCTGCAGATATTAAATCAGCTGCTCCAAGAAGAGCATAGCTCACAGAGCACTTCAGAGCAGCTCATTTTTTTCCACCCAGCTGTTTGAATACAGAGTATTTGAACCAATTAATTTAAAACTGAGGTTTTTCCATGGATAGAGAGGGCAAGGAATGAAGTGAAATGCAAAGAAGATCTGAGACCATCAAGGTTCAGAAAAACAAACTGTTTTACGAAAGCGTCCAAGTAATAAAATATCATGCTTTCTGGGCCTTGGTCATCATCCTTCACTGTTCTGGAAAACAGTAGCTTCTCCACCAACCTAAAGTGAACTAGAGTGTATTTTAAGTGTCAACGCACATTTCTCCTGGTTAATCTGAAAATGCAGATTGAAGTTTTTAGTGTTTCATTTTTATGTGGTTCACATTTGTGACAAGAAGTCAGATGCCTAGCTAGACAAAGATGAGCAATATGATTTAATGCCCAAGCAATAGCAATGCAATTAACATACATCACCCACTTTTGCAAATAAGCACATACAGTTTTTCAGTTTCTTTTGTCTTTAAGATTCATTCTGTGCCCAGTTCAACTTTTTTCTGTGATGAGTGACTACGGACTGGAATATGGCATCGTTCTGGGGATCAGCCAAGCACTGTGAAAACTCCTGGTCCATGTCACAGATTTGTGTGTAGAACAGTGCAAGACCAATGGAAAGTAATTGCTGCCTAATGAGCATACAGTGGTAAAATGAAATACGCATGTCAGTCCAAGTGTCCACATCACAAAACCACAACTACCACACATTTGCTGGCAATCCTCTCTGCATCAAAACCTCCCAAAATAGACATGGAAATTTAGCTGGTTTTAGTCCTCGGAGGTAGCCCAATCTTTCAGCCTTGCGGGATGTTAACAACATAATATGGAAAAATTTACGGTCTTGAATAGTCAGTTTATGTATACGTAGACATCAGCAAAGCTAAGTGAATACTGCAAGGATTATTTGTGCAAAGCCCTTTACATTCTGAATACCTCTTTTTTCATTCTGCTACCCAGGCACTTTTGAGGGTTTTATCTATTTGTTTCTCTTCTGGGTAGGAGGAGTGGGGTCCAAATAGCTAATTGGCGTAAGATTAAACTGCAAAACACGATGTGAGCCTCCTCCCATTGAGCAGCAGTAACAAATATGAACTCTCATGCAGAGGTTGTTGAAATTTATCATGCCCAGCTTCAGCCATCTCAGAGCTGTGCCTAGCTGTAGCTAGGCATAAATTCCTTCTACAGTCAATGCCAAAATATGGGTAACTCCAGAATGTGGTTCATTCAAACTACCTTACACAACTATGTTGGGGGCTTCTTTCCCTTCGCTCACTTTAGAGAAAGTGTTAAGGATGAGCTTAGACTAAACACTTTTAAGGTGGCTAAATGTAGATGTGTTGAATCCTATCCACCCAAACATACTCAAACAAGAGCATTCCACTTACTATCCTTCTGATTAAAAAAATTCGATGCAACCCAAACCTAAACCAGTAACCTGAGTTTGAGGTGATCAGTTTGGTAGTTTGACAAACAGATGAAGTGTCAGACAATCAATTAGGACAATTTTCCCTGTTCTGTGGGAAGTGACAAGTTTGTCATTTGGTAATTCAGGACCACATGCACATATGAAACGATGCCTTCTTTATTTAGATCAGTAATTATGCCAGACAATCTGACTCTCTGAGAGGTTTAATACATAGGATTGTCAGGATATGATCCATTGTCTTCCTTAAAGGAAAATCTTAGAGCTGAGACATCATTTTCTGTAACATTACCATGTAATAGTCAGATCCTGTAAGAGGGGGTGATACTGGGAGGATGAAGGTGTACTTCAGGAAACAAAACATCCTGCTACAGCTGTGCTGTTACCTATACAAAGTAGTTTTACCAACCTTTCCTTCTCTTTTTTGCACCAATATTAGAGACATTTTGTAGCTTTCTAATGAAACAAAAAAATTATTATTCAGCTGTGGAGACCCCTCCTACATGAGGCTAAAAGGTTTTCAATCCACAGACTGTCTTTTCAGTGCCTAGCTCTAAAAACTTTCTTTTTAACATATCAGAGAGGTAAATGCAGAAGTCACTTGGAAAGAGCATATGCACTGCCCTGTTCAGACTGCTGAAGAGGAGCTCCAAGTAAAAAATTGAATAATGTCTTTTCTCCTGTTTCTGTCCCTACAATAAATAAGCAAAACAACAGGAATCTCTTCAACTGTATACAACATAAACTTGTATCCTATATCTCCTAAAGAAGACTCTAGAGTTGTACAGTTCCAAGAGAGAATGAACCCTACTTAATCATTTAGCAGAATTCTTTTTCAGCATACTACCACACTTCAAAGCTCCGATCAGTACTTCCTTCAGCTTTTTGTTCTAAACAAAATACTATCCCACTCTAGTTTTCATTTGGCTTCTTATGTTTCACTTCTATATGCTCTCCTACCATGAGCTAGATGTTATTTGACATTTTGAGATTTTTTTTCTTAGTATTTTTTCCCTTACTTCTCAATTCTTGGGATTCTCAGCACATCTTTTAGAAGTGTTGAAATGTCTCTTAGAAGTGTTATGGAACCCTTATAAGAAAGAGGAATCCAAGCTGAAGATATTCCTTGAAGAAGACAGAATAATGTTTGTAGCCATTTCATGCTTGGGCTAACTGAGATCATTAAAAAAGACGGTTGAAGCTAATGAAGGATGTGGAGCTAAATCAGAGGAATGAAGGATGGTTTTTGCATTTCTTGGAAGGTGCAACCAATCCAAGTCGCAGGCACAGAACTGGGATTTCTCTATGTGAATCCAATACAAATCATTAGGAAAGAGAATTTATTTCAGTCTCTTTTAAAGAGCCAGGAGATGTTGGACAAGCCAGCAGGAGTCTTATGGGAGATCTGAAACTGAGTTTTGAGCTCACTTCCTTACTACTGGGCAAAAGAATGAGAAAACATGGTAGAACCCATAGGCTTGGCTCTTTCCTGTGGCCTTGGCAGCTGTATTAATGATGTACTGGAGATACATGCATCCGACTGGCTGAGCAAGATGGAGATTCCCAGGTGGAAAAAAAAGGGTTCTGGAAGGTCCTATCTGTAAACAGTGTATATTTTAAGTAACAACAAATCAGCATATGTTAGATTTTATTTGATTACTTCCCATGCTTTCTCTTAATACTAATCATATAAGGCATAACCCCCTGTCAGCGCTGGAATGGTATATATTACATGAATTACTAACAACTGTACACATCCTAGATCACCTCTATGTTGCACTAATTTAGTACTTTCACGTTTCTGCCTAAGTGAATCTGAGATCCCATAAAACAATAGTAAAATGTACAGAATTTGAGAGAATTGCTTAAAAGCTGATATTCAGTATACAGAGAATTGCTTTCTTAGCAGTTTATTTGTAAGCAGAAGGCAAGTTCGGTTTGGTCCATGAAAATGTCACCTTACCAAGAAGTGCTATTTTGGCATCTTCATCCTTCCTTAGAAGAAAGACAGATTCTCCATTTGTATGATGTCAGTTTAATAATCCCAAATAAGAAAAAAAAGCAGAAGTAATCAAGGTATGTAAAGGAAGGGGGGAGGAAAAAGGGGGGAAAAGGAAGGAGAAAGGGAGAAGAAGGAAGCAGAGGAAAGATCAGACTTTTCAGGAGACAACCTGAATTCTTTGAAGTCTGCATTCGGGATGAGGGGGCCATTGACAGACACGTGTAATTACAGACAGAAAACTGATAGATGTATGATTATAGACAGATGGTTAGCTCGGCAGGAGTTTCTGACAGCTGGGTTCCAGCACTTCTTCTCATAAGCCTTTACGACCCGATCTTTCTTCAGCACGTAAATATTCATGTACTTACATTTTTATGTATGATTTAGGTGTAAAACAAGTAATGGTCCTGCAAGGTGCTGAACAGCCTTGCCTTTAAAATTAACCATGAAAACTTATGCCAGATGGTTAAATTTAAGCAGTCCTGCTGACTTTATTGGTTTTCATGAATCTTTCTATTGGATTCATTGGTCTGCATCTCAACTGTCATGAGTAGGTTCTAGTTAACCTGATTTTGGCTATCTAAAGTGAGGTGTCTATTTTAAGAGAGCCTTCAAAGCACCCTTTGACTCCCTGGAGAGGAGTGACAACCTTCAGAAAAAAATTCCTTCTGCCTCAGTAGGATGTCTCAAGCATGTGGGAACAATCATGCCTGATAACTAGTTCGGATTAATTTTTAGTTTGGTTAATATTAAATAAAACGAACATTTGCCTAAATTACATGCTCTGGGACATTAAAAAATAAAAGAAAAAAAGAAGCCTTTTTTGTTTCCAACGTACTTCTCCAAAGCAAAAATAGTACGATGGCTATGTCCAAGAAAGACTATTAGAGCACTTCTGTGTTCTTCAGTTTGGGTGCATGATGTCATTTTGCACAAAATCTGTGTTAGGACAAGGCATAGACAGGCACCAGCCTTCCCCTTCTACACCAATATGTGGATAGGAGGAAAGTGACAGTTTGCTCTGATCAGGTTCCTAAACCACATAATCTGGTGACAGATGCAGGGGCAAGCTAAAAGAACACTGTGACTGCAGTCAGCTCTTCCTCTTCCTTTCCCTCAGACTTTAGTTCTTTTAACCTCTCCATTCTATCACAATTTCACCAGCACAGGCAAGGAGATAGACTTTGATTCATTCTACAAGAAATGCAAAAGCTGAGGTATCCTAGACAGATGTACCAAAAAGAGACTTCTCTCATCATTATTTTAGCTTTGCACAAGTAGAGCTAACACAGTTACGTTTTTCATCTCAGTAGCCTGAGTGCCTTGATAGCTGGAAGTAAGCTAGTCTGTAGATGTAGCTAAGATGTCTTTGGGTCTCATTACTATGTCAGTTGTCTAATGTTTTATCTTAAAAAACCTGCTACCATATTTCCCTTCTGTCTTACTAGTTCTAGTTTATTCTTCCTGAAAGTGTTTTGTCCTAAGGTAACTTCATATGCCTTAAAGAAATATAAAGTAGAAGTATCAAACATTTCAGGTCAAACATCTGTAGCTGCACTTGTAGTTTTGGACCCCTTCTCACATGCTTTTAGCAATTAGTCAATTGTGTTCAGCTCCCAGTCAAGTCATGCAGTGTTACATCATGCTGTGGTTTCTATATGGAGATCAACAGCAAATTTGTCAGTGTGAATTTTGAAGCACTAGCCACTTTTGCAGAGCAGTCAAAACCACACACAGCCAACAAATATTTCCATACCTTCAGTTAAAATGCATCTTAGTCTTCTTTGCACTCATTAAATGCTAAATCTCCTCCAGCACTTGTCTTGCAAGCTCTGAAGAATGTAGTTATTATGTTTTTAGGACAAGACACATTTTCCATGCAGAACTAAGCCGCGGATATCTTACAGTACTGGATCTTTGCAGTTTGAATGTGGTCTTATGTTTGAAATTAAAAGGTGGCTAGCCAGACATGCCTGGTATTATTTACTCTCTTTTAGTTATAACAAGCTATCGTTGTTACCACTGGTTTTGAACATCTGCCATTAAACTAAATGTATCATACGATAAGGCCCAGAAAGAGTAATAAGCACCAATCTAATTGCTATTTGCATACAAACTTCTAGTTCTAGCACACAGGTCTACAGCAAAATCCATGTAATAAAACAAAAGCACTGCCATTATTTCAACTTTCCTGAGCTACTCAGCAATTGTTCCAACTCCTGAGATAAAGTCACATAGTGATATTCTAGACCTGGCAAACTGTTATTCTAGTGGAGACAGTGAAGTTGTCTCTTGCGGGAACCTGGACTTAAAATTCAAACTGTCTCCTGAAAACACTCAAAAAGACTCTTTGACTGTTGATATTACTTTCTCCATTTAGGCTCATCAACGATGACCCTCTGAAACTGTACTATATATTACCTGCCACAGAGCAGGCTCCAAAAGCAGTCCATGGAAAACTTTAGTCACCAGCCAGGTAAATGTGTGCCTTTTGGATTAAAGCAGGTGTGAGGAATCCATGGCTTAGTCTCTAGTGTTGTTTTATATGGCTCCCAATCATGCGATCCTTTTAGTCCTTATTCCTGGGTAACATTACACTGTGTAGTACAGATATGCAATTTGTCAAGTGTGTCTTAAGGGCCTCAGAAAAGTCAGTTCCTCATCCATGCATTAACCACAAGCAGCTATCATCCTATCACACCAGATGTGTTTCAGCAAGGATGAAGCTAAAACACCATGCAAAAGAACCGTGTATTTAAAGTTAACAAAGATTGCAATTAAAAATCAGTTCACGATTGTATGTAGAGTTTCAGGAGTGCTGCTTTCTCAGAAGAATGTAATGATCTTAGACCTCAGTTATACTGACTGTGTTAGCTGAAAAAGGTTCACTTTTGACAGTTATTCAATAGGTATTTCTTTTGAAATTGCAACACAAGTCTATCAGAAAATAACTGTACCAAGTTCATAAACCTCTCTGAAGAGCAAACTTTTTCTTTTTTTGAAAGATAAGTTGGGTTTTAGCTTTCTCTACCCAGTGGCAGTTTCAGGCTTCTTGCATTGTGTATGAAATCAAGGCTGCAAGTAATTAGACTGATGGTGTATTACATCAAAGCTGCAAGTATGAGTGCTACTTCCATTTGCAGCTACTTAATTCTGAGGCTGGTTCTGCTCTGGTCCTGCTGTTCCTCACAGCAGAGTCCTCCGTGAACTTGACTGCCAATTCAGGAACAGCTAGGAGTTTGTAGCGTGGGACATCCAACTGACACCTGGCTCATTTTTTCCAAATCATTATATGAAGTTATTTCTATGAACCCTTCAAGTAAACTTTCTCAGGATAATATAAATTAGCCAGGCACAGATCTAGTGCAAAATGGAATCAGTCCCATAAAATGGAGAGTTCATTTCTGTAAGAAGCATTTACGTCATGATACCTTTTGCCTTAACAGATCCTGTTATTTTCACTGCAATCCCCTAAACCCAACTTAGTTTAGTAAACATCTATCACTTTTGAGAAACCAGATACCTTGAACTGCTTCAAGCTGAGTTGAAATCCATATCTTTAAGTACTGAAGGCTGCTAAAACATCTAATGCAACCCAATTAATTTGTAACCAGCCAGTGATGTGGGAAACATTTGTTCCACTTTCTTAAGTGTTGTTAGCCTACGTTCACTCTTTATATTAACATTCACTGGTTTAGATCAAAGCTATAAGTTTATTGCTAATTTCCTGTAGTCAATAATTTTATACATATGTAAAAGATAGCTATATAAAATAAGATAATGAGAAACTTATATTTTTGGCATGTTCCTTTATATGCACCAAAGGGTTCAGTGTTATCCCCCTTGCAGATACATGTGAATATGCTTGTTATATGAAAGTCCAATCCTATGGAAGAAGCTCTTGTGAGAAACTAGTCACCATAAGATGCTGTATCCACTGCAAAATGTAGAAGGCAAGTTTTAAGCTAACTCATTCAAATGCCTCTTCAGTACCAAGAGACAAAAATTATGGGTTTTTTCTTATTGTTTTCCATTTGTTTCACAGTGTTACAGAATAATCTACTATTCATTAATTCTTCTTTGTTGAGATGAATAAGGCTCCTGGAGACCATTTCAAAACTACAGTATTATTTGCCAGTAGGTCAGAGCCTGCATTTATTAATGGCACCGGATATTTGCTTAAGCAAATACCTCTCACATATCTCCAATATTTAGAATTATTTTAAGAATATTCTTCTTATTTTATCTTGTATCATCCAACACTTATTTGTTTATTTGTCTAAGAACGGCAATTAGCAGTAAACCTAATAAAATGTTTTCTGGAGTTTCTGGAGTTTTCCTGATTTTCATCCCTTATTTTGTCTTCTATGTTCTCTTTCAAAATGTACTTTTTATCCCCTTTTAGACATAGACATTCTACTGAATTAAAATAAATAAACCGTAGTCTGCTGCACTTTATCAATATTCTTCTGTAGGCTCCACAGATAATGTCTTACATATTCATTTGTTCTCTCACTTTTGATCAATTCAGTCTTATTAGGAGTGCATCTACATTCCAGTAACTCACACAGTTTTTATTTTTGACAAAATCTAAAGAAAGTACAATTCCGCTAACACAATTTCAATATTTGGGCTTTGATTGTACCATTTGTACAGACTGAGATGTATTTCATTTAAAGTTTTACATTTTTCAGCTTATTCTTTTTTTTTTTTTTTTTTTTTACTTATTTACACTGTTGATCAAAGAATTAACTAGTCCAGATTTAAACCAGAGTTTAAATTTCTAGTTCAAACCAGAAATCCTGGTGGCCTTCTCTTATCTTTATACATGTACAGCATAAATTATGTATTAGAATGCCCCCTTGAGGAACATTGCCAATGACTATCTATTTCAGCCATCAGTTTATCAGGGACGGATCTGAAAAATCTCCAGTTTTAGTCCATTTCACAACTGACTGCAGTATTAGTTGGTTAGAACAAGACAGCCTATTCAGAAGAGGGAAAACACAAGGAGGCAGGATTCAGGTACTTGGATCCCTATTTTAAAAGGACAGCATGCTGTTCTTCTGTTCGGGGCAGGTAAGAAAAAATACTCTGTATGTATCTACAAGCAAAGATCAAATATGTTCATTGCTTGTGAAAATTCTGAGCTTTATGCCCCAGACTTCAGGTTCCCACTCATCACAGATGTAATTAAGATCAAGATTTCAATGTTAACGTTCAATTCAGATAAAGCTCCCTCCCCACATGTATTTTTTGTTGGCTACATGGCTGGTGCTGGACTTAATGTGTTTCTCACTGCAATGGAATGGAAGAGTTGGGACAAGTACAATGGGGGTTGCCAGTTACACAGAGTAAAATGGGAATCAGGAAGGTTTGGACAGATGGAGAAGGGATAACCAGAAATTTTACATGTTATTTCTATTACTAGCAGAGTTTAGGAAAATATACAGCCCATTTGGAGTCACTGGAAGATGGGACAGGGGGGAAAGGAAAAGGCGAACAAGCCCCCAGAAACCACCAGGGCTAAAATCTAACCAGACAATTCGCTATTTCTTTTTAAAGCAAGGCTGCCGAAGACAACAACGAAAAAAAAGCCTCACCTCAGCCCAGTATCTCTTAACTGACCAGGACACTGTCTCCTCCCCAGGTACAGTGGAATTTAATACTATGCATTATTCAGCAAGAAGGACAGGGTTTTCTTTGAAAGAGCATTTATGGGTCATAGACCTTTTTTTTTCTGAGACATCTTCACGTCATAAATAGAGAATAAAGAAAGGGTAGAAGAGAGCTGAAACTGGAGGGTTTGTCTTTCCTTTATTGCATCTGTAGGCATCAGAGTCTCTCATTCCCTGTGAGGCAGAAGAATGGCATCTTAGACTGTAGGATACATCCTCAGCAGTCACCATCTGCTAGTAGAGATAACAACTCCCCTGTCTGCGTTCTTCTTTTGATACTTGGCATGACTGAGAATGTTAAAGAGGGAGATGGTACTACAGATCAGAGACATACAATAGATTCTGATCAGTGCTGATTTACACAAGCAGAGGACTTGACCCGGTGCTCCTTACCTAGGGAGACACCAGTAGTTACTTGCCTCCTATTTAAAACAAAATAATTTAATTCCCTGAATATTCTACTAATACATGATTCAGGATGACATAGCTGGATGAGATAACCAAATTCCTAAAATGGATCAACCTAACCCATTTAAGGATGATTTAAAGCTAATGAAAAATGAAAATTGCATTTTTTAAAACTTAAACAAACAAAAAAATTCTGAAGATTTGAATTGACTTACTGAGTATGCTCAACATTTTTTAGGAAACTGAATTTGCTGATCTGAAACCATCTGAATGAGCACTTGTTCAGAGTTCATCTCTGCCATAAGCCTAACTTGAGGTCTCATCCTCTGGAATTACAATGGCTTGAAACCAGCTGAGGACGCTTAGACAGACTGATGTCACTCATGTAAGGAGCTTCTGAGTCAAACTGGAGGGAATACACCTCACATCTCCCACTGAAAAGAGCTAAATAGTTAGAACTTAATAAGTAACAGCCTACTCTTTTCTAAACAGACAGGAATGTCCCCTAACAATACAGACATTATTAGCTGTTTGAGCATTGTAGCTTTTCTTTGATCTGTTTTTAGAAGAGAATTCAGTAGAAGATTGAATTCTTCAGATATTTCACAACATATGGGACTTTTTAAGAATTCTTAAGAGATTGGGAAGAGATGTCAGTGTAAACTTGAAACACAGCATTGGAAATAAAACATACATAAAAACAAAGCACCTGTGTTTTCTGGCTGGACAATAGTGTATCAGCCAAAATAGCTACTTTAACAGTTCTGGCTGTGGTGAGCTAGCTCCTCATAATTCATTTTGTAAGTTGGAAAAAATATAGCATTTTCTGACATCATCTCAGTGCAGTTTTGGACACATTGTACTGCAAAGAATCCAACAATAACCACTTATTTTTCATTTCCATTATTTAAGAAGAATCCAGTGACCAGGACTGCATGTGGTGGCAATGCATGTTCATTCTTGGTTCAAAATCTAGACAGGAATAATAAATGTACATTTGAGTATAACTGTATCTATGAACTTGTATTCTTTCTCTTCCCCTGCTATTAAAAACAAATCAAAGATTCACACCCAGAAGTCTTAGAGGCCAGAATCTGAAAACTAGATGACAGACTCTGTGGAAGAGGAGAAAGGTATCATCTCTCCATTTCGTGGCTTGGAGTCATATTTAAATGTTATTACTCAGTGGTTTTATTTCTCTTCTGTCCTACCTCAATGGTAACTGACTCATGTCCTATTACTTTTTTATTACTAATTTAAAACCAGCTTTCATGGATGACCTACCTTTCAGACCCCTAACCCAAAAAATTCCTCCAAGCAGGTCCTTGAAGAGGCCAAAGCTAGCTCTCGTCAAGTCCAGCAATTAGCATACTTATTGCCATGCCTTGTCCACGCTGGTCACTGCAGCCAAGGCTGCCCCCAGACTTCACATCCCCAACCAGTCCTTCTCTGTCTGTTAGTACATGGTCCTTGTTGGCTCCTCCACTACCTCAGTCAAAGTTATCATCAATGCTTTGCAGGAACATCCTGGACTGTGTGTGTCTAGCTGTGTTGTCTTCCCAGCAGATATCATGGTGGTTGAATTCCCCCAGCAGAACCAAGGCCTGTGATCATGAGGCTACTTCCAGCTGTCATTGCAGAAGGAACTGTTTGTGAAGAGGAAGTGATTTTCGCACCAGAAATTCACTGCAATTCAGGACAATAATCACCAGAAAGACAGCAGCAAAATCCTTATCCTGACCTCCGTCATTTTGATGCAAATTCTGAATATGACCTCCTTGAGTTACTCTGAATGTATGGATTGAAGAATATAATTTGGCTTTTTCTTCTACAGGGAAACAGAGACATGTTATGAGAATGCTCTGGCGGTTTTCATCAGGTCAGAGCTTTCTGCTGAGAAACTAGCAGTTGGTAGTCTGCCTGCCATTTCTGGCTCATTTTGCTTTACCTCATCTGATTTAAGACAGATTAGAGAAAGTGATGCAGATGAACACAGGTCTATGAAGGGAACAGAGAGGATGTAACAAATGTAAAGGGGCCAGGGATGGTGCCAGTTCAGTTCCACCCGGATGCCTGTCTCCAGGGTGACTGTTATTATCATGGAATAGGACATGATAATCAAGCTCTATTTTTGTGTTAAAAAAGCAATTGTACTCCAGTTTATATTGAAAACCAATTGAATAACAACTCTCACCTGGGAGAGACTGCATAAGTTCTGCAAGATCAACTTGTAGAGAATGTCCCAAGAATTACAAATCTAATAAAAACATGAGTTTCACTGTCTAGCAACATTTAGAATTGAGTGGGAAGGGGTTATTGAGGCAGTAATGAAAAGGAAGTGAAATGAACACAGAAAAGGAGAAGATAAAAGTAGCAGCAGAAAGAGGTGGAGAAAACAACTACAAAATTCTGCTAAAAAGATCTTAAAAATTGCGTATCACATCCAATTTTTCAAACATAACCCATGAAAGAGCAGCAATGTAAAAATCCTCATGATCCAACCTTCCGTTTGTAGACCTATTGCATAAAAGTTATGATTTATAAAAATATTATAAAGATTAAGAAATGATTAAAGACTATTTCATATATTCTACAGACCTGAATGGTATGTGCTACACCTGGCTTTAGGTATAGCAGTGAAAGTGTTATATACAATTAGAAGCTGTACTATAAATCTCAAATACTCTATCAGGAACTTATTCAATTTTGCTATTCAGCTTTAATATAATAAGGATGCATTAAAAATTGTTGAAGATGGAAAGTATCATTATCTCCATAACCAACTAACTGCAATTGAAAAATCATTTTTCTGAGGCAGTATTTGAATTCTTACTGATGCTACATCAAGAATGTGATTTAGCTGATATTTAATGGAAACAGAACTACAGCAAGATTTCTCAGCACTGTAGGTAAAACCAATAACATCACCAATGGCTGAAGTATTCTGACACTTTATAAGTGTAAGACTACTACTAGCAGTGCATAATCTTATTAAAATATGACTTCTGGAAATAAATTATCCATATCAACTGTCTCAGTCTGATTAGTCTATGTTAGCAGAAGCATTTGAGATGTTTCCAAGAAATAGATCACCAGCTGTACATTATCTTTAGGCAATTATCATATAATTAATAAGAAATATTATTTATAGTTATATATAGTAGAAGAAATTTTAGTATAATAGAGTATTTAGTATCACTTCACTGTGACAGTGTAATGATTTTTAAAGTTATGTCATTTAGAGAAGTCAACAGAATTAATTGTCATAAAATCCACAAAATCCTTGCACTGTGCCTGTATATGGAAGGAAGAAATGTTAATGGTGACTTCAATTATTTGTTATTTTGGAGAAATAGCTGCCTTTTGGTGCTTTTGAAAAAGTCTAAGACAAATCTAAGACCTTTAAAAGAAATTGTTATGGTATCTAACTTTTGTTCCAGGCAGGCTAGGACTACAGACATAGAGCCAACTCTGTATCTGGCCTAACTCCACTCACAAAATTTGGCCAAAGATAAATTTGTCATGTTGATTTCAAGTAAAGTTCAGATTCTGTATGGCGCTCAGGGCTCTTTCAAAACAAATTGTAATACAGGAAATCTTTAAAACCACATTTGGAACTGAAGGCTTTGAATTACTATTCTTTCTATAACTTCCACATAAATGATCGAGTCTGCACTTTTTCGGGGTTATTACAGTTGAGTATTTCTCCATTTATCCCAGCCATTTACTAAAATAAATCACATTTTGTTTTCATGGATACTATACAAACACCAGATAAGGTGTCCTATTGTAAAGACTTCCTGGGTAGATTGACGAAGAAACAAACAAACAAACGAACACCCACCCCCACCCCCCAAACAAATAAAGTTGCCATATATCAACTGAATTCATCTTGACAATGTCAATTTTGAGAACGTTGTTCTAAAACTAACAGCAAAGATACTTCTAAACTGTCTTTTGAGTTTGCTATATTCCAAATTTGTTTATTGCAGATACAGAAATTGTTTTGAAAAGAGGTCTTGCAGAGTTACAGTGCGGAAAATAAAGGTCCTGTGACCCAGCTGAGGAACAAAGCTTATGAAGATTACACATAGGAAACACCAGGGAGGAAAGCATGGAAAACAGATTGAGAGAGGCAGACAAATGGAAAACAAAGGCTGGCATCTTTGATGCACCATATGGAGTGATGGGGTGATACAAAAAGAGGCAAAACAGTCCAAACACTGTGGACCTGGTAGGCAAGGCCAAACACATTTGTTTGCAGCAGTTATTTCAGAGATTCAGATTGGAAGGATGATAAATATTTATGAGGAAGCTTTTAAATTGCCATGGTGAAAGAACATGGTCAGTCTGTTAAAGGAATCACTGTTTGGTGTCAGCATTGAATCAGAGAAGATACTCTGATTAGCGTATATTTTATACCAGATGGCATAAACTGTTCTCTCATTGGAGTAAGGAAACTGTGATCTCTGCACAATTACAAGTTCTCCGTTTTTCATTACATCTTCTGCGAATCTGATATTTCCCACAAATAACTAAGAAGTCAGCAATGTATGCAATTGTGCAAAAGCATGTGCAGAAGCCCTTTATTTCTTGTTGCTTTAATGCTTCTGCAATGCAAAATGAAAATCTTTCAACCCAGTCCACAGTATGTGCAAGTTGTGGTAATCCACCTCTGCAGAAGTTCAGTTTAAGCTGTTGTATTTTATGTTTACAGCTCCAATAATGTCTTGTGTGAAGATCTGAATGCTTAACTGGTTTTTGTAGGAGTAAACTGGAAGGCACCGGTGAGTTGGGTGGAGGTTTTTGTTGTTTGGCACTAACCATAAAGAACACAAGCATAGGTTTGGGCAAATTCCCTGGTTCTGGGTGATTTCTGAACATCCCTTCTGAGACTGCAGCTAGTGAGTTAGCCAAACTGTTAAGAACTACATAGGTATCAGTTTCTCTTTACAGATACAAGTGAGACAAAAAAGTGTGAGAATTCATGCAGCATGCCTCAGTATGGAGCAGAAGGGAGGTAGTTTGCAAAGTTTGTTCGAGTCTTAGTACCAGGCTGCAGCTGGGATAAGCATTTTTCAGTGCATACCCTTAGCTCTATATACTGCTCTTCTGCCAGATTGGTTCTTATTTAAGCACATAGTTTCTTGTTTTAACTAGTGCCTTCTTCATTCAATATTGATATTGGTTTAGGGTCTGTCAAGTGCTTTTTTGCACATTTGTGTTCATTGCACCCGCTCAGTGCAAGAAGTTGTTCCATGAAACTACTGGGCATCTGCCTGAAACAATAAAATGTACTTTCCATATGCTGCCATACTGTATCTTTCAAGATTGTTTCCAAGATCTTCTCATATGCTTGCTGTTATGTCAAATGATCTACAGCTTCCTGGTTTATCTTTTCAAGTTTTGGAAGTATGCATTGATAAAAATACTGTCGTTTCTAGGAACTTGCCCTAACTCCAGTGGATTTTTACATTTTTCATTTCAGCTTGTCACCTATTTCCACCACAGTTCCCTTTCAGTCATTTTCCTGCCACAGTCAAAAGTTCAATTCTTCCTTGATCATTTACATTAAAATATTGATATTAATGGATTTTCTTCTGACACACAGTGGTATAAAGCAAGGCATAGCTCCTCTGATTCACACAATGCGACACAGAGAGCTACATGGAATGTAACAAACTGCTCACACATTGTTCTGCTTGCCTCATTTCCAGCTATTAGGTATAAAATTGTTTCAGCTTTAGTTGGATCTTGGGTGGTGCATTTAAATTTGTCTTCAGTTTGCTGGACTTCCCCTAACTAACAAACACATTGTATTCAACAGCAAAAACTAATATCAGAAGTGAAAAGAAAAGTTAAAGACATTTCTTTGGCCTGCCTTGGATGAGTAATGAGGATACAGATTTCCCCAAAAAAGATTTGTTAGCTTAATGTTACCCTTGTGAATTGTACTTCAGAAATAAATACATGAGCTACTTATATCAGCTAAACAAAACAGTGAGACTAAGCAAGAAGGAGCATGGGGTTTTTTTAAGCCATACATCCCTAAAACAGTATTAATTTTGGTTAATTGTTCTCAACAATCTTCTCAGTTTAGCAGTGCCCTCCTTGCCCTCAGTTCCCTGCAAGCTCTAACTCTTCTCTAGGTGTTCTCAAGTGTCCAGTCTTAGAAATTGTAAATATATGACTACCATTGAGCACTGGTGTTCATGCTATAGCAGTTCACTTTCATCAGCAGCTCATGGTCTAATCTTGCTCTTTTTACAAATGGCCTGCTCAGTATTTCAGCTTGTTATTAGAAAAGCTAAAAGAAAAGAAAGAAAAAGAAGAGTAAATTCTGTTGTGGCTGGTGCCCATGCAGAGAATGATAGGTAGCAGGTAAGACGTCTGGAGTATTAACCATACTTTAAACAAGAAAAAGAAAAAATATTTGAGCTTATTTTACACTTGAGCAAATTTTACACTAATATGTTTCTTTCTCCTGAGGATCTTGAGACTGTATCAACAAGAAAAGCTGGATTACAACACCAGAACACAGCTCAGTATGTGGGTTTACTGCTATATTTCAAATGTGATGGTAACAAGCAATATAGGTATTTCTAATGTCAGAAAAAAGGCAAGTACCACATTAATTTTCAAGAAGGGAAAAAGTAATGTCCAGGCAGCTTCAACTCTGATCACAGAAAGACTATGAAACAAATCCTCCTGGATGTTATTTCTGAGCACATGAAAGACAAGCGAGTGACTGGAAACAGCCACTGTAGAGGTACCACAGGCAAAATAAGTCTGAAAAATCTGATTGCTTTTTATGATGAAATGACTGGGTTTACGGACAGAGAGACAGTAGTGGATAATGTATACTTTGATTTCAGCAAGGCTTTTGGCGTGGTCTCCCATAATCAAATCAGTGAGATATTGTTTGGTTAAGTGGACAAAAGACATTTGGAAAACTGGTTGGATTGCTGGGCTCAAAGCATTGTGATCAAAGTTCAACCAGTAGATAGTTACAAGTGACATTCTTCAGGGATAACTCCAGTACCGAGGCCAATATTATTTTGTGTCTAATAAAGACCTGCATGTTGCGATGAAATGCACCTGTAGAAGCTTCACAGAAAACATCATCCTGAGGGAAGTGTGTTGAGAAGCAGTGAAAGGCAGTTCTACTATTTAGAGCATCTGGAGAAATGGACTGTCAGGAATCTCATGCCTAAGAGCAGAATGCTGCACCTTTGATGGATTCAGCCATGCAGCAGCACAGGCTGAGTGACCACTGGCTGGAAAGCACCTCTGCAGAAAGTATTGGTGCCTTGGGAATCCTAGTGGACAAGCTGAGCATGGGTTCTTGGGTTGCTTTAGTGGTGTGGAAAGCCAACTGCAGGAGTGTAGCCAGCAGGTTGGGGCACGTCATTATCTTCTGTTCAGCACTTGTGAGACCAGATTTGTAGTACTGTGTTCAGTATGGGGGGCTGCCTAATAAAAGAAAGACATTGATGTACTACTACAAATCTGGCAGTGGGCCGTGGAGATTGCTGGAGGCTGAAACACATGATTTCTAGGAAAGGCTGAGGGAACTGTTCTAGTTTTACTTTAAGAACAGAAATTTAAGGTGGATTTTATTGTCATGTTCACCTATAATGGAAGGGCTTAGAGAAGACAGAGGACTAGTAACAGAACTAGGAGGCAACAGAAACAAGTTGGAATATGGAAATTTTGATGAGACAGAAGGAAGAAAAAAGTCTTATGAGAGTGGCCAAATACTGGAACAGGTGCCTAAAGAGGCTGTGAAAGCTCCATCCTTTAAGATATTCAAAAATATACTAGACAAGGTCTAAGCAACCTTAGCAGTGCTTGAGGGCTGGAGGACATATGAATCTGCAAAGGTGAGATCCAAATGTCCCTTCCAACCTAAATTCTTCTGTGATTCTGTGGCCCCAAATCCTGGCTGTGGGTTAGAGCTTTATAAGTGTCAGGCAAAAAAGACTATTCCTGAGGCTTTTAAAAACACAAACAAAACCCTAGAAAAACTTCGGCCAAAAAGTTAACAGAGCTGAAAAAAAGCCTGCTGGTAGAGCCAGGTTACCAATATTTGTCCTATAAAAACAGCTAAAAAAGACTTTTTTGGCTTTAATGAAAGCCAAATGTTAGAAGTAGTAATTAGAATGTTTACAGTGAGGTGCAGCTTTAGATCTGCAGCATACCCATGCCTGAGGTTTTAATTAGTAATGGCAAGCCACCAAATAGACTGTTCTTTCAGTAACATGCTGTGGCACCCTAAATATACACAAGTCATTGTATGTCTGCCTCCCCATCTCCACTCCTAACTTTAGGGGCTGTTGAATCCCTAGCAGTAGAGGATCTATCCAAAGAGAACACTTTGTTGTCCTAACCAGTCTCTGGTTGAGCAGGGTGAATATCAAAGTTTGATCAGGTTGCATGGAGCCTTTTAAGGTAAGTTTTGTATATCTCCAAAGATGGAGATTTCACAGCCTCTCTGGGCAACCTGCTCCAGTGCTTCACAACCCTAAACAGTGCTGTCTTCAGAAATATTGCTGCTTGGTTCTATTTCCACACAGTCTGTTCTTGGTACTTTTAGTGCTCTCTATACTGACAGTCAAAGCAGTGGCAGGATCCCCAATTTTCCATGCTATTTAATTGTTACATTGGTATGGTTTTGGTTTGTGCTATTCAGCAACTCCCCAACCAGTGCTTGGGGAAGGCATTTGATATGCACTGTGAACCTTGTAATAGTGACAGTAAACAGTTTAGATGTGCCCAGGTTGTGCTGGATGAAAGAGAAATAAGATGCATGAACACATAGCTAACTTCTTTTGCTTAATGGATGGATATTTAACCTTGTGGCTTAAATGTGCATCAGAACAAAAGAACAATCCCAAATCTGTCCTGTTTAGTAGTATAGCTGTGACTTCCCCTCACAGGTCCCCAGTGCTTCTTTTCTCTTACAAAGCACTAACATAGGCATTTGTTGCTGAATTGTGAAAAGAGAAATTTTTATTAAATAGAAACAGTAGATTTCTTCTGACACAGAAGACAAAAAAACATATTCTGACCTCATGACGAGGTCTGAGTTTGTGAGCAGGGTACAAGGCTATCGTAGTAGGATGGATATATGGGAGTCAGAAAGAGATGTCTGCCAGCTCAGTTCTACACAAGGGAATGTAGTAATAGGACAAGGGGGAATAGCTTTAAGATGACAGAGGGGAGATTTAGATTAAATATTAGGAAGAAGTTCTTTAGTGTGAGTGTGGTAAGGCTCTGGCACAGGTTGCCCAGAGAAGCTGTGGCTGCCCCATCCCTGGCAGTGTTCAAGGCCAGGTTGGATATGGCTTTGAGTAACCTGACCTAGTGGAAGGTGTCCCTACCTATGGCAGGAGGGTTGGAACTAGATGATCTTTAAGATCTCTTCCAACTCAAACCGTTCTATGGTTCTGTGGTTCTACTATTCCACAATTCTATATTCCAGTCTAATAGACATTATTTTCTCTTTATGCTTGTGTAATCTGGATACAATCTGCCCCACATGTACCTGTCTCTTTTACTGCTTCCATTCTACTGATTCCTTGTTTTAATCTTGGTTCATATACACTGTTCATGTACAAATAAAATGGTGCATTGCCTCTCCTGTAGAAGTGCTGGTATTGCAGCTGTAATGGGAAATCACACCAAAATATAATCTTTGTGCATGTTGTCTAATCATTATATTAGTAGTGAATCATATACAGATGTAAGATGCCATAAAACTAGAATTTTTCTATTAATGTGCTGCAGTCTTATGTGAAAACTTTTCCCTTAACTTTGACCATCCAGTCAGAACTTCTTGAAGATGCCTGGAAAGAGAAGAAAGCACACAGGGTTTAAAAACTTCAAAAGAGGTGGAAATGCTGAATTGTATTGTATTTGATGGTGAATTTCAAACCTTAGAGGTACTGTGTGCTGCACCCTTCCAATAACATGAAAAGAGGAAAGTTTTAAGAAACTGTCAAAGTTCCAGTAATATAAAGGTCAAAAAATCCTGAAATAAACTATTAATACAGCTGAAGTCCCCATGCCACAGTGGACCAGAAAGACAGCTTTCCATTTTACTGCCTAGACACCACCTCCCAGACTTTGAAATCTCAGCTGGGATATACATGGAATAATGTATTTTCCCCTCGTGATTTCACTCAGGACTCTGCTTCAGTCTCTCAATAATGCACAGTACTTCAGCAAGTTGCAGTGTATACAACTGAATAGAATGAAAGTCATTACATCACATGCAGTCTAAGAAAGTAAGATAACATCTGTGTTACAAGTCCTTGCACATGCCATGCAACATATGCTTCATGAGTAGTCCCAATAATAGTGATAATGAAGTTTGTGTAGAAGTCGTAAGGCAGAGGCAGAAACAAAAAAAGGAAGTATGTTGCTACAGCCACATGCAAGCTGAAATAGGTGTAGTGTTTTCACTTTACTTTGAGCAAGCCTCACTCAGAGAAAGGATTCCAAGAACCCAACCACTTACTGACAGAAGAAGTGGGAAGTTTAGCTTGTCAAGAGAGGATCTAGCTTGCTACTTCTGTTCTTCTAGCATGCGCTAGTGGAAGGACTTCGGCAGCACTGTGTGTCAGTGTAAAGCAGCACAGTAGCTAACACTACACATCTACAACAACCTTTTCTAGATGCTATTTCCTTATCACTCCCCGCTACATCACTTTGGACTTTTTAGATGTGTGGAGAAAAACATCATAACTTTGTTGCTGAATATCCTCTGCAAAAGGAAGAAAATTGTACCAGAAGTACAGGGTGAATGCAAGTTGGTAGTGGCTAGGTTTCTAAACAACCTGTAACTGAGCTGAAAATCAGACCTCTTTATGGTAGTGCTGTTGCTCTGACCTGGGAAAAGTTAAGTTTTTTCTGGCAAAATTTTTTGATCCTCCAATTGAAAAAGCCCCACGAAAACAAAACAAAAAAACCCGAACAACCAGAAAAAAACACCAACCTAAATTCAGAGCAGGGCAAAGAAAAGGTTACAAAAAAAGGAGAAAAGAAAGAAAATAATTGAGGGAAGAAGCAAAGAAATTGAAGATACAAAAATAAGAGGAGAAAGAAAAATAGCTTCAGAAAAATTGAGTCAGAAAATAGGGAGGGGAATATGGAGAAAAGGGAACAGAGAAGAAAGGAATAGAATTGAAAGTAATATAGCATGTGTAATTTAAATTTGCCTTTAAATCCAAAATTTATTTAAAACTTTGCCAGATCTGGAAACATAATAGAGAGAAGTTTGTCTTTATGAATATAAACTGAAAAAAAACCTGAACAACCTGAAGTAGAATTTTCTGAACAAACAAGACTATAATACTACAGGCCTTCCAAAAAGCATTTTTCCCCCTCTGATTACAGTTGTCTTGAAAGCACCCAGTACTTTATAAGAAAAGACATATTTCCTTTTCTCTTGATGTTTTTATGCTGCAATTTTTAAAATCTGCAACTGGGGAAATTAAGAAGTTTGATAGAATCAGTCCAGATTACTAATACTGGGAAAGGGACAAATTCAACTGAACTAAAATCAAAGCTCCAGTATGACTGGAGAGTTTCAAGTGTTTTGAATATCAATATTTTGTCTTGGTATTATCATGTCAAGTAAGTCTCTTCTGTATTTGACCTTCACTTGCACTTGTGTGATAAAATTATATGTACTCCAAGTTGACTAAAAATTTATTAAGTCATAGTAAAAAAATCTGTAAAGAAAACATAACCTTGAGACTGCATGCTATCCAACGTCTCCTATCTATTTGAAAAGGGGTGTAAAGTTTCTGGTGCACAGTTGTCACTGATCACTTACTATGTACAATTGCAAATGATTTCATGGAAATAATTCTACAGTGAGTCTGCAAGGTACTTGCACCATCAATGTAAGGTCTTCAAAGCGTTCAGTTGTGCAGGTTTCCCACACTAGAATGACATCCCAAAAAAGCCAATCTGATTATATGAACCTGGATTTCCGAAGTGATTCTTCACCAGATCCTTAGAAGTCCCATTCCTTAACACTATCTACTTCACATTTTATCCCAACACTGTTTCAATGTATGCTTCATGTCATACAGAAGCACACATTCTTTTAATGCATACTGTTTTCAGGGCAATCACACAGACACAGAAAGAAAAGGAACCACTCAAACCATGGTGTTGACATTGAGCTAATTGACACTGTCTGGGATTTATTATTCTTGATACAGAAACAAACTGAAGGGCAGAAATCTTGTGAACATGACTTGATAAGCATTTTTCATGTAGAATTTCCTTTGAAAAACATCCTCTGAAAGAGGGGCTCATCTTGTCCTTTTGTGCATTAACTAGTGAAACATGTTAAAGACTGTGACTCTCAATTAGAAATCAGTTACAAGACCACCTTAAAATTAAACTAATTTAAATATGCCTTCATGTGTAAAGAATGGCCTTACTTTCTACAGACATCAATTGTAAAACTGTATTGAATGATCCAATATTTCCTACAGCCATAAATTATGTGGACGCAGCGTGCAAGCTGTGTAAGTGAGCCTGTAAGATTCCAGTGTAAACGCTGAAAAGAAAAGGACTCCCTGTGTTTGTGGAGGATCTCGTGTAGCAACAGTCTAAATCTGCCTCTCTCTCAAACGGAGAGTATCCAAAAGTTAAACCATCTGCTGGGGCCTATATTTAAGATTAAGTGCTCAGCCTGTAAGCCAAGAGGCATGATTGATTCTTAGTTTTAGGACACAAAAATGTTAATGTGAGATATATTTGTTGTTATGCTCTTGGTGAACATTTCCCTTTTTAACCTGAGCCCTCTTAGAACTAATGAGATCAGCATGGTTTGTTACACTGAAGTACTTGTTCTACCTGCACACATCTGAGACTCTTTTCCATCTATCTAAATGGCATGTTCAGAAAGAATCCTTTTAAAAAATGCAAAGATGGTGGGAGCAGAATGTTTGTTCAGAAGACAGAACTATCATGTAACATGCAAATCTGAGTTAGCTTCTTTTCAGGTGTAAACAGGTCCTCTTAGTGTAGGCTGACTAACATTTACACACAGAGGCTATTACATACCTCTCAAAGATTGCCATAGTAAACTTTTCAGTTTTAGGAATATAAAAAAAATTCCACTTCTTAACCAGGCATACTTTCAACCTTGTTTGCTTGGGAAAAAAAAACCCAAAACCAAACAACGTATCTAATCCTTCTGTAGAGAAGTCAACACCCTGTTCTAGGAACAAGTGATTCTACAATAATAAAGGCTTTCTGTCTCTACAGAGGTTCTTAGGCCCTTATTATTGCTTTTGGACAATGGTCACCTTCTGTTTGGATTTGCTGAATACATTTATCCTGGCTGACAGGCCTTCTGATGCCCACAGAGCTGACTGCAGGGTTGTGTGCACGAAAGCGTGCACTGATTCTAACAAAACACCTTGTCTACATGGTCTGCCCCTAACCAGGGACATGCTATTTTCTTTCTTTTGTTTAAATAATCACCACAATGAGCCATTAGACTAAACAACCTTACACTGCTGATAACAAACCGTCTGAAGGAGTATTGACCAAAAATACAAACCCTGATATTTGTTAGTCTCTGTGAAGCTTTCCAGAGGACACTCTATTTCCAGCTACAGGAGTATCAGCTCTGCACTGATGTGACTGTGTGGAGCTCTGACTGATTCACCCACAGGCCAGCAATGACCTTGCCAAATCCAGTGCTCAGACTTCTGCTTATCACAGATTTGTGTTTTTCTTGTCATAAGCAAGAACTAGATGAGAAGAGAGGATTTAGAAGCTGATTACAGTAGGACCTTGACTAAAATACATGCTTTGACTTCCCCTCTGTGGGAGCCTGTGTCTTTTCACTAATCACTAGGAAGCCCTGAGAGACCAGCCAAGTACCTAAGCAACTGGAACTCCAGAATTTAAAACCCAACCTCCCCATCACGAGTGAGGTGAAGTTCTGGGGCCTCCATCCTGCCAGCTGATTTTTGTGGGGGCAAAAAAATTACTATTATTTGTCACTGTGTATGGTGATCTTGTGTAATCAAGTTCTCTATAAAACACATTTTAAAGCTGTTTTGTGCAGTTAGAGCTACCACTGCTTACCTGTTACTAAAATAGCACTATAGTAATGTAGGCCTCTTTGTAGGGACAGTGACTGAAGAAGAAACCACTTCAGGCTGACTGATAGGAGTAAGCAGTGATGAAGCATTTTTGCATGGGAGCACAATGCAGTTTGTGTGTGTGTGTATGCATTTGGTTTTGGTTTTTCCCCCCACCCCCTTAAAGGAATATATAAAATTAGGTATCGAAGATATCTATATAAAAGTGTGTTTCATATTTATTACTCTAAATACAGGCTACAGGCTATTTTAAAATATGCTGTAAATTCACCATTTGCTCACACCTAAAACGAAGACCAATAATAAGAATAGCTTCTAAAGATATTTGATGTGAAAATCACTATAGATAGCTACTAAAAGAATGCATGCCCTTTGAAGTTCTCAGTTAGAAATCTCAGTTACACCACATATATACATACATAAATATAGAGAAAGAAAATTATACATTAAATAAAAAGTGGCAGCAAGGAGCTACTGAAAAGCCAGAACTCTTTGAGCAGTTAAATATAATGATTGAGTTCTAAAATTCTTGGTGTGTGTTGTGCAAATCACAAAAATACTCAACAAATGTTTCTGTCCCATATCTGGAAAGAAGCAAGATCACACATTTCTCATGCACTGATGATGGAGATTAGTAAATATGGAGGATTTCCAACAACATCTACTAGAAATAAACATTTTTAAATCAGCAAGCTAGATAACTAGCATGCAAAAGTCCCTTAAAGAATTGGTTGAGGAAATGTCTGGTATGCCAATGCTGTTTGTTTGTTAGTAAAGCCTGGAATAATGAGGAAAGTCCAGAAGAGTAGAAATGAGCTAACATTGGTTCAATATTAAAAAGAAGGACATAAAGGAAGGCCTGAGTAATTATGCTGCTGTGATATTAGGCCCAGACAGAATAATAGGAAATGTGGCATGCAATTCGGTTAATAGAGCAAATGGATGGGAATAGAATTCATGTTTTTCAGTAAAGTTCTATGTTCTTCAAATTGAGGATTTTAAACTAAAGTGTTGTCATATTTAAATAAAATTCCAAGTTTGCTTGGTAAAGGTAACTGGACAGGTGAAACAGTAAAATTTATATGACGTTTAAGTCTTATCTGGCACTCTGCTGAGCATTGCCACTGTTCACACATTTAAAAATATGAACAGATTTACCAAGAGTTTAAAAAAGTAATTGACAGATCAGATATTTTTTCCCTGGAAACTCATTCTGTTATTTTCATGCTTCATACTATTCAGCAGTTTTGCAAATGATCTGGTGGTCAATATGAAACTTGTGCTGAAGCTATCAGGCAGAAAAACTATTGCTGGAATAACACAGAAGGACCAGATTAAGTAATAAACTGATCCCATTCCAACAAGACACATTTTAAAGCAGCTAAATAGAGGACATAAATGAAGATATGATGAAAAGTCCTTCTGACTGTGCAACAGCAAAGAAGATTCTATGTGCAAAAGGTTAGTTTACCTGTCCTAACAAAAAGACAATACTTCTCTCTGTATCTTATCTTCCTCATATGCTTAACAAAATCAGAACTGCAAAACCACACTGCCTATTCAAACCAAAACACTCAGAAGTTACAGGTCATGCTGCAGATAATGTTTCCTCTGAACACCTAGTATGATATATACATCCTTGCCTATATTTGGAGTACTGAGCAGGACAAGAAAGATGATGGCACCTCTGTGAATTGTGATGGTGTGCCCAACATTACAATACTACACACAGTCCTGTGATGGAATTTGTCTCATTTAATCATACACACTCACAGAGTAGACTTCTGTGTGTGTCAATCTCTAAATGGCTTTCATAGTTAATGGAAATGAGTTCATTTAAGGTGATGCTCTTTTCATCACAAAAGACATTGTAAAATAGCTTGGAGATGGATGTTTGTGGCACACAGGAGGTGTCAGATACTTAAAAAATATCTGAGAAACAGGAGAGCATGCAAAGTTATGCCAAGCTGCCTGAGAATCATGTATGAGAAGACCTCACAACTGCTTTTGTTATCAGAAGTCTAAAAATTACTTAGAATAAGGAAGAAAAGGAATAATTAAAGTATAAATTGCTGGTAGCTAAACAGGGAGTAAACTACTAAGGGGAAATGGAAAAATCTCCTGTCTGAAGAACTATCAGGTATCTTCTTAGAATACATGGTTTAGCTGAAGACAAGATAAAGTGCAGCAGTGATGAGTGAAAAGCAATGGTCTGTGATGTACTGATTAGACTGGCTGATCTAAGGATTTCGTGTGTTCTTAACATTGATGAGACAATGAATTGCTCAGTTTAACTGCAGGAAGGATAAGGTTCTGATGTAGAAATGCCCTCAGTGTAAGAATGGAGGCATGCTTATTGGTAAGTAAACTTAGTTAAGACAAGCTGCAAACCTGTGATTTAAAGTTTATTATGTGTAGTTAACAGCATTTTTCCTTTATAGAGTTAAATCTCACAGCTTTTTGTGGTTCTGCTTGGTGCTAAAGCTATGGCACAAACAGCGTTTTATTATGGGGTAGGGACTATATAGAAGAAAAAAAATTTACATGAGTTTTTGAGAATGCAGGTGGAAGACAAGTAATAATAAAAGGCAAGTAATTCCCACATTGGCCTGTCTTACATAATTATGACTAATAACCCCTTGCCTATACTCTGGAAATGTTTGGTTAAACATAAGCAGTCTTTTGTGTTGTAAATGCATCAAATAATGTCTTACCAAGGCACAGCTTTGTCAGGTGCACTTATGGAGCTACAGCTGTATCTTTTCAGGCTTGCCTTACGGTGCAGGACAAGATGTGTATGCCCATGCAGACCTCCATACTGGGCTGAAGCCTGCTCCCGTCAGTTCTCCGACCTTAAAATGAGGCACTTCAATTGATTTGGTTGCTTTAGTGGTAGACGAACCTCCTAAGGATCAGCTTTTTCTACAAAACTGCAGCAAGCACTATTCTTACCACAATGCTCAATAAAGTAGTAAGAAAATGGATGGTGGAAAGAAAAAAACAGCAGAAAAGATTTGCAGAAGTATGTTTGGCTTTGTTAACTTCATCACATATGCATGC
The DNA here is from genome assembly GCF_000696875.1 of Nestor notabilis. Classification (NCBI taxonomy): domain Eukaryota; kingdom Metazoa; phylum Chordata; class Aves; order Psittaciformes; family Psittacidae; genus Nestor; species Nestor notabilis. The sequence goes on from NW_009934401.1 coordinate 65,696, forward strand.
AGGGTCCTGTTAAAATGCCACAGATTAGGAACTGCATACGGAAAGCAGCATCAACACAGAGCGAGCTACTTACCACTGTCACTTCCTACAAATGAACAGAGCTATGGTAATAGGGAACGAACATTTCAGCAGTCAGTACAGAGACTAGAAGAAAACATATCTGAATGTGATGTATACACTGATGTAGCATTTAACTCACTACTGCTCCTGATGCACATCTAGTCCAGAATTCACAGCATAAATCATAACTTTTTTTTTTTTACTTCTGCTAAATTAACCAATCCCACTCTAAAATATGCAGTTGAATGTTAATGAAAGCGTTAGTCAGAAAAGTATCCAAAAGCAAGTCACATTGTCCTTCAGCCTCTATGATTTTTTTCCCAGCCCTTTGTCTCCTACCCTTGATTTTCTTAAATGGAGTAAGTATCCACTATTGTTTTGCTAGCTTAAGTAAACCAGCCTCTTTGCTTCATCTCGTTCTCCTTCAGACCATGTTAGTCCTTCTCTGAAGCTATGCCATGTAGAATTTTTCTTTCACATGAAGGACCATGGCTCTACCTAGTATTCATGGTGCTAAGAGCTTGCCAAATGGAGACCTGGTCATGGATATGATAGAGCTCACTAGCCAGGGTGGATGTTGTACACTGTAGATACAATAAGAGAGAGAAGATCTTTGTCAAAGAGCTCACAATAGACGTCATAGCTGAGATGGACAAAAGGTGTGATGTGAGAAGGAAGATAAGAAGCTACCGTGACATAAGAAGCTGAGGGCTGATATGAAAAAAAACTTAAAGGTCTCAAGTAGATCTGTAGTAAGAGCTTCAACAAGGATGTAGCTGACTAGGCACTTAAATCTTGCTGATTGCACTGCAATCTGGGTTTTTTATCTGCCAATTGCAAATCCACAGCATTAGGTTAGCAGCAACCTAAGGTTGCCTCTGAGGTAGCAGAATGAAGCAGTGGATTCCTCACAGTTTCTACAGTTTTCACCAGCTGCCTTGTCTCGCTAGTTTCTGCATGACACAGCATTAACAGCCATACGTTATAAACCAGAGGTAAGTGTAATGCCAAGTGAATTAACTCCTTAAAATATGAGCTCTTCCCTGTTGGGGAAACCTCCTGAAAGCAAACATGCTATGATGGTACAAATAGGTGGCAAAGAGCCAGGTTCTAGGCTAGGTAGTTTATTTCCTAGGTGCAAACATAAGCCATTTCTCTAGAGAGATATATTAATACCTCCTTTCTGATGGGGCCAGCATCTGTCAACACCAGCAATGTTAGTTTTAAAAAACTTTACAAACCATCACTAGCTCTCCAGGATCAAGGATGCTGTTCCAGAATTTTCAGGAAAAATTGTTGAGTGATCTGGCATTTCCAAACTCATATGCTGTTGGACATTTATTTGAATTAGGGAGGAGGGGAAGGAAACTTCATCTTATTAATACAGAGCTCTTAAAAAAGCGAGCATGCCAACTGTTACTGCAACGTTTACAAAAGTGTTTGCAGGTTTTATCCAAGCTGTATCCCTGTCCAGCTAGTGAAAATGCTGTAACCTCCCATCCAAACATGCCCCTCTAACCCTTACTAATTCCCACATTTTTCTCATTCCTCTGCTGTAATGTTAGTTTGCTTTCTAAAGTGTGGGTACCTAACTTGAGGTCCAGCTGCTACTGTTTGTGAGCCAATCCATAGGACTGTGCATATTTTTGAAACACTGAGCTGCTGTTTCCCTGTAGAAAGTAAAAGCATTTCCCTGATAATGCACAACCAGCTGGCTGACCAGTTTTTGCATATGTACAGTCAAGGTCTATTGTTCTTCATTTTGCAGTGTTCCAAGAGATTCACCACTGATTAGAGTCCCAAAAGAAAACTTACCATCTCTTAATTGATTCAGTCACAATTCCCAGGAACCCTTGAATTCTTCTTGCTCATCAGATCTTTAAAGAAAACGAGAGTAAAAGATGCATTACTGTCTGACCGAAAGGTAGTGAAGACACTTTATGCAAGATTTAAAGAGTTGTTTATTAAGCAAGATAAACTTTGAAACCAGCAACTTTATATGTTACAACAAATAACTATGGGTAAACACTTAAGTAAAAATAAAAGTGATGAACTATGGTTTGAAATGCTCCAGCTTTTGTTTAAGATGAATTTTAATGTCTTAAAAAGACATGTATGTTGTGGTATGTTTCCTGGACTGAATATCTATGTTATATAAAGGCCACTGACATGCTTTCTTCCCCCTTCTGCTTATAGCCTTTTTAGTTTAGATCAATGGCCATCCATCTGAACATGAAAAGCCACTTCTGATACTTTTCGCTCAGTGTTTTCTCTACCACAGCAATCAATAAAGGAAATGTAAAAAAATACAAAAAGAAGAAATCGATGAAATATTATCAAGCATGAAATGGTGTTTTAACAAAACAGGGGGATTTGCTGAAGTAATGTTTCAGTAAGGAAGGAAATACCATTGACTTTATTACAGCTGCCTAATGTTTTCCACGAACTGCAGAAAATAATTCATTGTATCTTAGTGACCTACAATAACAGCTGACTGCTTGTACTTGATGGAAATGTGATTTGTGCCTACTAAAAATTAACTACTTAACTTCTCCATATTCTTCTCTCTTGTAACACATTAGTTTCCTTTGCGTTCTGCTTTGAACTGCTTCCTGAGATGTGAACACCAGTAAACACAAACAGCAATTGCTATGTAATGTTCCTCCATGAAAGAAATAAAATAAGTGCACACTGCATGTGTGAGCTGTAAAACTCATGCTGGGCTCTAAAAGACTGCACTTAGATGAGGTCCCTTCTTTTTAACAGTCATTTTATCTCAAAGGTCAATAATATAATAAATGTAAAGGAACATTTCTGACAGTTGCACATGTGCAGAGACACATGCAGACTCAGCAGATAGTTCCAGAGTAAGAATGTTAGGGAAGATGCAAAACCTACAGTAAAAGTTCAGGGCTGGACTGGATGAAGTGACAACATAAAAGGAAAAGCAATAATTTGTCTAAGTTGCATGAAAAAAAGTGAGTGGGGATGAGGCAGGAAAAACAGGAATAAAATCTTTGTCTATTGAGACTTGTAAGAAGATGTACTCCCACCATTATTGCTGCCTCAGAGAAACAGGAGATGGATGCAAGCTGTCCTGCTGCAACTGACTTTGCTGGAAGTCTGACAGATTTCGAATTTGCCATGTAATACCATCTCTTCATTTCACAACTTACACAATAAGTTTTGTCCTTACTCACTAATAGCACCAAGATATTGTACACACATCTGTGATGATAATACTGTACCTATACACATTATCTCTCCACAGGGTGTAGAACTGTATTCAGGTACATCACACATACAGTATCTATGAACATATACATCTACATTGCATGTATATACAAACCCCTAGTGGATAGTCATGCTGTTTACTAGGGAAGAAGAATTTGGCCAGGGATTGCGAGCAAATTTTACTTTAATAAAAGGTGACCTGGGATCCTTCATGTCCATTCAGAATAAACAAGGATGAACATTTCACCTTCAAATTTGACCACTACTGTATGCCCCATAATTCGTGTGAAAAACAGATATGAAAAAGAGATATACCTAATTCAATTTTTACTATATATTTGAAAAGCAGCTGTATATCTTTCAAGTGTGCTGCCTGTCTTTCCTAGTCTTACTAGTTCAAATTAGGATAACTAGCATGAACCCAGGATTACTTCCACTGAAGTAATGCAACTACAGAGAAGTAACACTAGTGCAGGGACACCCTGGATTCTCCATTCTACCAATCCACATTGGTGGGATTTTATTTCATTCTTTCAAATGTGTGAATGGAAGGACCACTTCACATTACTGAAATGAAACAAGACTGTGAGCAAGAAGGTGTTAAGATATTGCTGGAATTGGAGATCAGCCCTTTTAAACTGGTTGAAGAATTGTATTGTTAAGATTACTGTAGAAGCCTAGACTTTCATTTTATATTCTAGTGAGAAAATGTCATAGTGAACACTACAGTGGCTCTCATCAGCGAAGAATCTGCTTTCCAACATACTCATGCATGATGTCAGGGTACCACGCACTGAAACACGAAAATAAGTTCCTCAGAAGATTATGTTTAAAGCATTAAGTAGGCCTACTTATGAGATGAGGTATCTTAATATCAGAAGCCAAGAAAACATGCCTGTTATTTAATCCTACCATTTCTCTATTTCTCCCACCTGCTGTTTAAAGTACTGGACCCATGTGTCAATTCCCTCTATGCATGTCAACTGGGCTCAAAGAATAGCTGAAATATCAAAGTAAAGAGGAACCTGTGGTTGTCAAACCAGAATAAGCTTATATAACGAAAAGTTTAATTTTTCTGTTACTACGATGTCATTCAACAGAGTTCCCTGAGATTGTTTAGGTTTTTGTTTTGGTGGGGTTTTTTTGTGGGTGGGTTTTTTTGTTTTTTTTTGTTTGCTTGGTTTTTTTGGGGGGGTCTTTTTATTTGTTTTGTCTTTCCTGTCAAAGTGAAATGATTGGTGCGGAAGCTACAAGCAGACTTAATGCTCCCATGAGTACCTTTAACTCAATATAGAGTTCACTTTTACCTGGTGAAAAGAAGCTTACAGTCATACAGACCTACTGCTTTCCTTTTCAGGCATTTAAATGAATGAAGAGAAAACACGTAATGTAAACCTTGATAAACAGGTTCAGACTGATGGCCATATACTTAAATGCAGTGAAAATCAAATTCTACAGAAGAGGAACACTCACCATTGACAGCTGTGTTGTAACAGGCCTTTCAGATCAGTGCACACCATAACTAGCTTATGGGGTTCTTACAAACTGAAGATGAGTAACTGACAGATTTTTCTTTCTTAACCTCACAAAAAACATCTGTTTGATGCAAACAATTTTTCGAACAATTTTATAAAAATACTGCAAAACTTTCTGTTTCAGTGGGTATTCCAATAGCACGCTTCGCGTGTTATGTAGAAAACATCACTCACTGATACTAATTCTTTGTTACTAATTTCACTGGATATACTTTCTGGGATATAAGAAGCAAAATACAGGTGCCTAAATTGCTTCACCTACACCATCATTTTCTACACTTCACCTTCTTTTCTAATATGCCTTCTCCTTAAACTAAATTGCCTCAAAAAATTTTAGTGTGCCTTTTTGTTCAAATCTTTCTCTGCCCTATTAAGAATTAATGAGAGACTAAAAACAAAGTTAAATTTACCTTGTACATTTTTTCATTCCTGTGTGTATACTTTGTCCAAAAATGTATTTCCTGGATGTGTTGTCTTCTACAGTCAATATAATTGTTCTTCAATACAACTCAGGAGACGAGATGTATTCTTTCTCAGGTTACAGCCATTCTTAAATACAAGCTGGGAAGTTAAGAGATTACCCTGCAATGAATTTACCCTTGTGCACTCCAAAGCAAGTACAAGTAAGGCATGTAAGATTAATCCCCATAGCGTTGCAGACATTTGAATGTATTTCAGTCAACAGTTGCAATTCAGTCTCATCTTGGTGAGTGTTTCAGTATCTGGTACATCAACATTTTCCTACTGTTGCTTCTCGACATAGGCTGGGGATGTTTGTCTAGTGGAGTTAGATGACTGTAACTGCAGCTGTCAATTACTGTATCATGGGTATGTAGCAAAACATGCCTCCAGTGTTCTGCTTTTGCGGGCATGCCAGCTTTACGGACAAATGTAAAAGTCCAGAGGGTACTGTAGCACAGAAATCATAGTGGAATGCTATAACAAAAGAGTTAAAATCAAAAACCCTGCAAAGTATGAAGCTTTAATAATTATACTGCAAAAACCTACTCAGTAAATAACATGGTAAAAAGCTGTATTTCTGCATGTGACACTAACTGATTTTCTGTGGAAATAACTGTCTTCTCTCATACTTGTTAAATATATGCGGACAATGAGACAGCTTGCTTGCCAGGTGGATTTTCTTCTCTTTTCTTTTCTTCTTTTTTTCTTAAAAAAAAAGTATCTTGTGGAATAATAGAGATAAATCCATGCCTAGATCACCACACTAATTGCTGAAGAGAGTGATACAAGCCCATATAAGCAAAATATTTGGTGCTGAGCCAATACTGTACTTTTCAGAGCCCTTAGCTAAAAGGAACTTGAAATAGAGACTTTATAAATTGGAGTTTCTTGCAGGTTCGCCTCTCTCTGAAGTTCAGTGGATGGTGGTTTCCATGTCTGACACCAAGAAGTACCTCTGAATGGTGTCTGTCAGGTTTACCAGGGTGCTCTGCCATTTCAGACCCCTGTCAATCCATGCACTCGGTCCTCCACAATGAATACAGGCAAGTGGGACATCTCTTTTTCACATGCTACAAGGACTCAGTGTATGTACCTTGCTGGGAGCTGCTGCAGGCAAGCAGTTTCTGGAACGGTGGCACAGCTCATTCGTAAACCACTTTTGCTTCAGTTCCACAGCTGCAAGACCAGCAAGCACTGGAGCCAGATGAGTCCAGAGAGGAGCCTTTGCTAAAGGCTGGCCAGGAAGCCAAGCCACAGGCAGAGACGCTGGTACATAAAATGCATTCCAGTGGTTGGCATCTGGGCCCTGCAGCTGCCAAGCACACCCAGTGTGTGGCCATGGGTGTTGGCTTCAATATTAGAACATTTTGAGGAGGAGGCCAACAACCAGTAACCAGAGAAGACAGTGCCAAGTTATTACAGAAATTACATTCATGTGCCAATTTGCTTGCTATTTCAAAAGACAAAATTTTATCTCTTAAGTATTGTTCTGAAGATACCCACATGTCAGTTAACAGAAATATGCCGATATTTGCTGGGAGGGGGAGGGGTAAAATACTTACATAAGTGAAAAGATGCTCCTTGGGGCACTGGTTAACAAAACAAAACCATACCCATTATACTATTCCTTAATTAATGCATGAGTTTCCTTAGAGACCACAGCTCTGTTGGGGGACACAAGTCTGGTGTATTTCTTTCCAAGAGACAGTGCAGGGAGAATTATATACAACAAAGATAGAGGTGAAATGAAAGATACACAACAAGGCTGAGCCAGTTTCAGCTCCAAAGACAGGCTTTGTGCACTATTAATGTGTGAGCAGGTCAGAGCATCATGTGAAAACAGAAAGGTTGTATTAAAACTGTAGGACACAACAGAATTGAACACATGGCTTACTATTAGATTAGTATATCTAATAGGATGCATGTTACCCAGTTGCAAACTCTATCAGGCTGTATATCCAGCTCTCTTCACTGGAGATGATGTCACAACAGATAATTACGTTTAATAATGTGTTAAGATACACGGCGGCATCAATGTATAAGAAGAATCTTTGCCTCGCTCCTGGGAGAGTTACCTTTAAAAATTAAAAGCCCTTAGGTACTCAAAATACTTGAGCTGTGGCAGCAAAAACTTCATAGAGGCTCATTTAGCAATCACATCCCATGTTAATTAGCCAAAGGGATTATTGTTTTAAACACAGCGTTCATTTTCCTTTGAATGAGGCTTGAGCACGTTGCTCCTGCATGATTCTGCAGTCCCTGTCTCCCCAAGCCTAAAAGTAATGCTGGGCTGCAGTGCTTCTCTGAAGGAGAGCTCTCTAAAAATGTGAGGGTAAGATCCCGTCTCAATGCCTCACACAGACCTCCCACCAAATCTTCTCACTTCGCAGCATCTGCAAATTCAGTTAAGAATCTGAATGTCAATCAATGGTTTTCTCTGGCTCAGTAATCATTCACAATAATGATTTTGTTATTGAAACTTCAGCACCAGTGCTGTTGAAGATTTACAGGCTAGAATGGAATCCAGCTCTCTGGCCTTTAATTATCCTAGCTCTATAGTGCTAAAAAAACTAGAAAAAAATATCAAAAGCCACTGAATTAGGCAGATATAACTTTACAAGCTCTTGGGACATATTAACTGAGAAAGACAACATGGCAAATTGAAATAAAAAATCCTGAGTTTCTATCATATATGGACTTGAATAAATAAAAACAAAGGAAGAAACCTCAAATTGCGCAAGAAACCTGTCAACAGTCTACTCTAATAATTTTCATCTGAGATCTTGGCTTTTAAATGCCTATCTTATTCAGACTATAAATTAGTGGTGAACCCTTCAGCAGTTAAACTGGCAAGATGCAGTAGTCATCCTAGTTAACAGGAATGTTTTCTTAACCCAGTTAAAGACTACAAAGTGAGAAACAACTACCTTAAATCCTAGTTTAACTCAATAATTATTTTGCCTCTGAACATAGCTGTTGCATATTAAGTGTCTGATTTTAATCCCTTTGTTATAACTGAGAATTTACTCGCCAAATTACCATGTTCATGTCAATATAAAAAATATTGTATGTGTATCACAGGAAAGCCTGTGAATTCAAATGGTAATGAGATCTTTTCTTTTCTGTTTCTGTGTTACTGGACTAGATTGTGCTGTACTGGGGCTTCTTAACAGTTTGATGTCTGTGGAACAGATGGCTGAACAGAATGAGTTACTGATGCAGATGCAAAGTTGACACAGAACCATCTCCAGGCAGTGATAATAGAGATGGATGGCTCTGGGAGGGAAAGTTCACACATCCGTGTGTCTTATCAGCACACTGTAGACCCTAAGTCCTTGACATTTCAGCTCATTCTCAAGAAAGATTATTTCTTTTTGCATTTAGGCTCATTTTGTTTCTTTTGATACTTGCTTTTTCATGACAATTGCAGGCTGAAGAAATTTAACCATAAAGATTAGTTTCATTTTCCTGTTCTGTAGAAACCCTACTTGCAAGACTTACAAACAGTTTAATGAGGCAGGACTTTAAAATGCCATTTTGTTTCTCCTTTTGACAAGTCTCTAATTCCTGTTCTCTCTCTGCCTTCTACTTGGCTTTTTGGGAGAGCAAGTCCATATACCAACATGTAACTCCCAAATGACCCCTGTGGCCACACTGATCATCATTATCTTGAAATCTCCTATACACTGATGCCAATAGCAATTTTACTGAGGATCTCAGCTGTTGTTCCATATGTTTCTCTGCTGTGCAGTCCACTGATCAGTCTGTCATGAGGTGGTAAATCATGCAAAATTGCATCACAGTATTGAGCATGTGTGAGGTGTATTTTCCCACTCTTCCTATGTTTTGTTCCATTGAAACACACACATCCCATCATATGCATAAACTGGATCCATCTTGACTGCTTGAAATAAAACAGTCAGTTTGTGCTCTTTTCTCATTGTTAAGTTACAAGATTTAAATACAGGAATTATCACTGAAGAAGGTGGGAAGCTAGCACGAGGACAGGTCTTATTTCTCACTTCTCATTATTCTCATTATTAATTCATAACTATATTCATCGGTATTGCAACTTTCTCCTTCAGTCTCCCACCTGCTATGAATCCAGATCTCTCCCAACACACTGAAGCTGGTCCTACCGTTTGGCTCAGCAAGAAATGGTGGAGCCCTAAGCTCCTCTCAGGGAACACAGCTGTTGTGTAGGAAAGCGCATGTTTTTCATTCTGAACTTTTAAGCAACATCCAGGAACAAGCAAGTGCCTATGAAGAGGAAGTCAGAAGTTGTCTTGTGACAAGCTACATAAACTGAAGGTTTGTGGTTCCAACAGGCAAAGGGAAACCAGAAAAAGCTTTATGCAGCAAAGCGCCCTCAAATTAAAGCAATACGGATTTGTCACAGCCAACACTCCCCTTACTGGAGGGTGGGGTTGTGCTTCTAGCTGGGATCAACTCAAAGTGAGAAAGTCCCTGTGATGCTGGCTCTCCTTGGTCATCTTGAGCAAGAGTAAGTCCCTCCAGCCGAGCCCAGCCACTCTCCTCCTGTCTTTTTCACTCAGGATACCTTAACTTAAAGTAAAACACAAGATGTTTCACCTCCACATGAGGAAGATCTTCTTTTCATTGACAATGGCAGAGCACTGAAACAGGCTGCCCAGGGGGGTCATAGAGTCCCCCTGTCTGGATGTGTTCCTGTGTAAACTGCTCTAGGTGGCACTGCCTTGGCAGGGGGGTTGGACTAGGTGATCTCCAGAGGTCCTTTCCAACCCTAACTATTCTGTGATTCTGTGAACTTCTGCCACCTGGATCAGGCTCTGTGTGAAGCATCCCCGCTTGGGTGTTGCGTGGTTTGACGAAGACCAGGTCAGTCCTTGCAGCCCCACCAGTCTCTG
>NW_009934401.1:75885-76185 GCF_000696875.1 Nestor notabilis
ATCAAAAAAAAAATAGGGCGGCGAGGGAGAGGGCCTGCCACTGCGCTGGCACAGGTGACACCCTCAGGCAGCTCCACTGTCCGTCCCCTCACGATGACACCGGTGGTAGTTCTCCTCGTGTGGGTTCACGACGGTGTGGGGAAGACACTGTCACACTCCAGGAGGATTTTGCTCATGTTTGTTCTTGTGCAGCTTTCTGAGGCAGCTTCTCCATAGCTGTGGGACTTTTTCGCCACGCCTGGATGTCGTTTTCCCCCTCCCTCTCACGCAGGACGAGTCGTTTCTTGCAAAGGCGACCAA
>NW_009934402.1:0-1843 GCF_000696875.1 Nestor notabilis
AGGCCATGAGCAGCCAATTTGTCCAGGAGAACACTGTGGGGCACAGTGTCAAATGCTTTACTTAAGTACAAATAGATGATGTCTACAGCCTTTCCCTCATCGACCAGGTGGGTCACCTTATCGTAGAAGGAGATGAGGTTGGTCAGGCAGGACCTCCCTTACATGAACCTGTTGTGCCTGATTGCTAATTGCACCTGATCCCTCCTTTTACCCACTGGTGCTTTATGATCTTACTTAGGATCATCTGCTCCATAACCTTCCCCAGCACTGAGCTCAGGCTGACAGGCCTGGAGTTTCTGGGGTCTCTTCCTTCCTGCTCTTTTTGTAGAGAGGCATCACATTGGCCAACCTCCAGTCCTCTGGGACCTGCCCACTAGACCAGTACTGCTCAGAGATGATGGAGAATGGCGTAGCAAGCTCCTCTTCAGCTCCTGCAGCACTTTTGGGTGTAAGCTATCCAGCTCCATAGACTTGTATACATCTGAGTGGAGCAGGAGGTCGCTAACCATTTCTTCCTGGATTATGGGGACTTCAATCCGCTCCCCATTTCTGACATCCAACTCGGGGAACTGAGTACCCTGAGGGTGGCTGCTCTGACTATTAAAAACTGAGGCAAAAGCAGCATTAAGTACCTCAGCCTTTCCTCAGTCAGTAGGTTTCCCCTAGTATCCAGTAGAGGATAGAGGTTATCCTTGGCCCTCCTTTTATTGCTACTATATTTGAAAAAGTACTTTTTACTGATGACAGTTGCAAAAATAATCCAGATTTTTTAATGTGCTCAATAAAAATCACCATTTTTTAATTATTATTTTTACAGGTGGATTTATCTAAATGACCAGAACCTATGTATCCCAACTAGTTCTTCTTTCGTGTATGGAGCTGTGCCCATTGGAGCCAGCATATATGTGATTGGAGATCTTGATACAGGTCAGAATTAGAACTAATAACCTTCTGTTGCTTATCTTTTTCCAGGCTTGGCACTATTCCAATCTGTTTGGCACTAATGAGACTGAATTTTGTTAGATTAAAAGGCTGGGACCATGTTCTGATAAGTTACTGTGCTTAATTATGTTGGACATACAGAAACATACAGGTTGGTTTTGTACACTGGAGCTCTTCAGAAATTGATTCAGCGCTAAAGCATTTGGTTGCTTAGCAGTTTGAAGATCAGAAGAGATCAAGACGAAGAGTATGTAATGCATTTGTATAAATATAATTAAAAATGTTAGTGCCTGTAGGTGTTTCTCCCGCCTTCGCAGTGGTAAGCAGGTGGTTCTGCATTTTGGGAACATGATCCCAAATTCATATGGATGCGATAGTGACTCTTGGCTCTAAATCCCAGCCGAATAAATGTGTACGAGCAAGCGTATTCATATTCAATATTCAACTTTCAACATCTGGCCTTGTATTGTAAAAGATACTTGAAAGACAACGTGCTTTCATGGCCATATGTAGGTATATGAGTGTGTAACCTGGCTTTCTACAAGATATAAAAGAGCAGGATTCCAAATGTGGTGGATTTAAGTAGATAAAAAATGTCATCGTAGTTTCCAGTTGACAGTAACTTTAAGCGCACGTCCAGAAACTGATGTGTGTTTCTTTGCACGCTCTTGTCCACGTGTTTGCGTTATTACAGGTTAAATGTGATGGTAACGACAGAACGTTTTAAGCAGTTTATCTCTTCTTTTGTGTGTGCACGTGTGGCTTCAGGTACAAATTACGACTACGTCAGAGAGTTCAAGAGAAGCACGGGAACGTGGCAGCGCACTAAACCGCTGTTCCCATCGGACCTCCGCCGCACCGGCTGCGCGGCTTTGCGGATCGCAAACTGCAAGCTCTTCCG
>NW_009934402.1:1874-36411 GCF_000696875.1 Nestor notabilis
GGGGTTATTCCGCATCCGCGTACCTTCTCCGTGAGCTGTATGCTGACAGGGGAGGAGACTGGAAGAATTCTGCGCAGTCCACCATAATATAGCTCTATATAAAGGAAAAGCTGAGAAATTACAGCTGAAACTTACACTGTATGCTGTGCTTTGGTATGGTAACTGTTTTTGTTTTAAATGCTTAAAAAGCTTGAGTCTCAGTTCTTGTTTCGGGAACAAATAACTTAAGTATACATTAAAAAGAAGAGAGGGGGGAAAATTAAAAGGGGATTAAGGAAACACCTTCAGTCGTAGCCATTTGGAATTCTAAAACTGTGTTGTTGAAGGAGTTTTTTTGTGTCTGAAACAGGTGGGAACTGGTATTCCTTTGGCAAAGTTTATTGACAGATAAAATAAGATTTAAGATGTGTTTCCCGTGAGGGGAACTGATAAGACTTAATGTGCTATCTTGGACTGGATAGCTGTAATACACAGAAGCTATATCATAACCAACCTCTCTGGTATACTGGTTTCGCCGTTATGCCACAGGAGATGTTGGTTGTTGCACCTTTGATTTCTAGTCCTTTCTCAAAAGTTAAGGTCTGTGCCTAAAAATGGTGGAGGTGTGTACATACGGTTTTTTCATTCATTTGCAATGGTTTCATTCCTACAAATATTTTTAATATATTTAAAATGGACTAATCTGAAATGGATACAGTATACTACCGAGAAGTAAACTGTGTTTTTCTACGCTGTCATTTGGATAGCCTGATGAACTGGTGTACAGGTGGGTGGCATGCGTTCCTGTGTGGGCTTTGGTGGCCGTTTCCTTGAAGTAAAAAGGAAACAGTGATTGCAGCTTTTGGTTAAAAAATCAACAAAACTTGACAAATTAAAGAAAACAGATTGTGTTCCTTTTTACTTCAGCTCACTTGCTAACTAAAAATAGCTTAAAGACTGGGGATTATAGAAAAGTGCATTTTATTTCTGTTAGAACAAAGTTGAAATATGACAAGCCTGTATTTGTTTTGCAGAAAACATGTTTTTTTGGACTAAAAGTTAAGAAAACTTTCTACACTGACTTTAAATTGGGATCAAAAGTTGGTTTACTAATGATTTCTGTGCTAAGGTATAGTCTTGTTTACTGCTGTCTGACTTTGAAAGCTGGGGTTTATGGTGTCATTATAGTGAAGAATTTAGTGTCTTGCATTGTATTTCTTACTAAGTCTTGTTCACATCAGTAGTGATATTTTACTGAATTTTGTTCATAGTCAAGATCAGCTGGTAGAACACTTTTACCTCAATTTTTGATTTCATTATTGTTGTGATGGGTAGGGCATAACCTGTATTTATTTAAAAGGAATAAAAAGAGGGAGATGGAAATAGAAATATGACCTCCTGCCCTTCAGAAAAAGAGACTTTGTATAACCAGTATTATAACTACATACAATACTTTCCACTCTGCAACTCTGTGGACCTCAGACAAGCCAATCTCTGCCCTCAGTGCTAGTGTAAACCTTTGTCTTTATGGGATCATCTTATATACTGAAATACAATCCCAAAGTAGTACAAAATAGTTATATTTCACTAAATATTCCTTGAAGAGACATTCTTAAACTTACTTCTGCTCAGTCCCTCCGTAGCACTGGTGCGTAGTTGGAATTACTGGGATTCTGAGCAAAGGAATGGGGGATAAAAAGAGGGCAGCAGCCAAACCCTTGACCATTATTTATTTTATTTTTTATTTTTTACAATGCTGAAGTGCTGCAAAACTTGAACTATATACATCAATTTTCTGACCTATATTAGTTGGCATATTTGAAAGTTTATATATTTATGCATTGCAGTAAACTTGGTGTATGTGTATATATATATATATATGTCTTCAGATTTTAAATTTATATATAATGCTTTACTACAGAAATGTGAACTATTTCCATCCTTGGCTGTCTTGTGAAATAAATCAAGTGCTGTTAGTTTATCTGTAAAACTTCCCTCTTTCTAAAAAACTTACATTGTTCAATTTTTTTTTTTCTTAGACAAAGTGCCAAGATCCCATATTCAAAAGTGATGAATGTTTCCTAAGCATCTGCTTCACTTTTGAGCTGTTTTCTAAGTGGCTTAGAAAACGTTTGAAAATGTTATTCAGAATATCGCAGGCTGCTATCTCTTGAGTCCCTGTAGCTTCCCAGTACATTTGAGGGCATTCAGCATCCAGAAACCCCAGGTAATAAATGCACACAATAAATCCAAATTATATATGCTCTAGCAGTGTTTTGCAGTTAAAGTTATTGAGCAAGATGTTTACACTTTAAGTAGGATTAACAATAGGTAGTCTTACTTTTTAATTCTAACACAAATACAACAAATCTGGTAATTGGAGTGTGTTGCAAATGCACTTAGTGAGATTTGACCAAGCAGTTTAAGCCTCTTCACCTCAAACAGATACTAACTTAATTCCTTAAGCACGTACGTTGGCGGCCAGGGATCAAGTCTCTAGAGACACTGTGTCCTGGAGTTCCAGGTGCGTGCTCAAGCGTAAGATTAAAGTACTCCCTAGATCTCACAGTTGGCTTCCTCGGCCTTGCTTTAAGGGAGTGTGGATTAGTCCCCATCTGTGCTGTCCATGGGGCTGACCCAGGAGATGCTCTAGTGTGTGCATCTTTCGGGGTCTGACTTGTGTCTGTCCAGTTCTGATCTGCTGGCCCACCGATGAATGCGTTTCCTGAGATGTGCAATACGCAGGTTCCACTGCCTCCCAGTTTGGAGCAAGGCTTTGAAGCCAAGATCTCCTTTCCCCAGGGAAAGCCAGCTAATACAGCTGATGGTGCACGAGAGGAAGGGGACCTGATCTTACCTTTCTTGGGAGAGAAACAGTTGACTGCAGTAGAGGAGGGAGGCTTTGGTACCAGAGGTGCTGTGTGGAGGGGAGGTCACCACTTTCCTGAGCGCGCTGAACCTGCGGACAGCTACAGATTGAACTGGGTTCAGTGGTGCGTGCCACCACCCCAGCTATCCTGGTGGCTTCGTACCCCCTGCATGTGATGGCTGAACCACATGGGAAGCAACTCCATGAATTTTGTGAGTTTGCAGTCTGGGGGTTGGAACTAGATGATCTTTAAGATCCCTTCCAACCCAAATCATTCTATGATTGTCATCAGAAAATCACCAAATACGGGGTAGGCGTTGTGGAAGAGGGGAATAGTGGTGGCTCAACCCTCACTCCACTTCTTTACCTCTCCAAAATTTTCCTCTTCCTTTTTTATGTGTGCCAGCAGTTATTTTTTCAAAACCTCTGGAATTGCTAATTTAAGGGTAAAATCCAAAGTCTGAGAGTGCAAGTGGGGAGAAAAAAGAGATAATACCATAAGCACACAGCAGTGTTCTCCGTGCATGTTCTATGTGCGTAGTCTTGTCCTGCTCTCTGCAGCAGGAGTAGTGATTACACACACAAAGGAGTAAAGTGCTGTTCCTCTCATAAAGTGAATCTCTTGGGTTTCTTAGGGAGGCACAGGCCTGGCCTGGTCTCTGTTCCTTACCTGGCTTTGCGAGATGCTCGTATTCCTGAAGTGTGGGTGTTGGATTTCAAATTCTCATCCTTTCTGTTTTTATAACCTGAGAAAGAGGCAACCTGACGAGTCTTCTGTTTAGTTATACCCCAGCGAGGGCTGCCTGTTCTCGTGCATTTTATCAGCTATTCCTTACAGCATTTCCATGATAACTAAAACCTGTCAGCTCAGCTGCTCCTGGTCAAGAGGCTTTCTGTAGGTTTGAGGGTATTTCATCTTTAAATTGAAGGCAAATTAATACAAGATTACACAAAAGGACAGCAGTGAATCTTAAACAAAGGCAAATTGGCAAAATGCACTCACTAGTAACTGTGGGCAGGCTCTATCCGTTTTGCTTTTGACTGCGTTTACCTTGCATGTTGTACAGCCTGGCTACTGAAGCAGAGTTCCTGCTGCAAAAAGGAGGTTTTTCATCAAAGCTGCTGAAGCACCTGGCTTGCATTAAAAACCCTTCCAGAAAGCACCAAGCAGCTTAATTTCTTTTTTTTGCCACATTTCTTACACCTGAATGACTTGGTAAATGCACAGGTACAAAAGTGGGGGGGTTTGGGAGAGTTGTTCCCTGGTTTAGGTGCAGTTTCCCTGGTTGGTTCCATAACTCTTGTGGCTGTACAGCATGTGTGGGTTCTGACAACACACATATGCCATGCAAAGAGTAGGATGCAATAACAAATGCAAGATGTTACAAGTGCCAAACTTTTGGGTTCCTCTGTGTAACAACAATGCAACTGTTTGGTTAAGATACAGAGATGCTTAAAATTCACTGTGTTCCAAAAAAAGAGCAGTGGTTCTGTTTTGTTTGTTCGGTTTTTTTTTTGTAAATGAATGTTATTTAAAACACTGTAAATCTTTTAATTTTAATACTGTTCTGCAGGTTTGTGTTACTCTTCACAGCTGCCTTGAGACATCACTCCCTGTGATGCATATGGACACTTTGCTCTTTGTTAGAGCAGTAGTGCCATGCAAGTACATAATAAATGGCAGCTGACAACAGGCTTTAGTATTTCAATTTATAAATATTTAGATAAAAATGCAATTTGCTTGCATTAATCTTATCTGCAGAAGGAAAGCAGTGTCTCGGGAAGTGTGACTACAGCCAGGGACACAGGCATACTGACGGTGGTAACTGAGGTATGTTTTGGTGCCACTCACAGCGATGTTTTCCGATGTTTTCCAATGTTTTCTATTTAATTTCAGATATGGATCCTTTCTGCCTCTAGTGTTGGCATCAAGGCTTTGGTGTCTGTGTTCTCTTAACTCTTTGGTGTACTTAAACAGCTTCTGCAGGTGGGTAGGCTGGGTGTTAATTATATACATGTTTGTTTTGCAGTTAAAGCTACTATTTCCATCTTCACATGGAGTATTTCCTTTCACCATTAAGGATCAAGTGCAGGCCGGTGTCGTGGCCGTCAGTGTTGCCATTTTCTGTTGCTCTTCCTTGTTTGCTGTTGGAGTTGAGAGCTGCATCAGCAGGGCCTGTGTTTCCATGGCACGCTGCTTGGGAAAGAGGAGACAGATCTGTCTGGTCACTTAGGATTGGGAAGGTGAGCCAGTAAAGGCTGACTTGGAGACCTGGCTGTGGAGCCAGTGAGGCTTCTCTAGAGGTCACAGCCATGTGCTGTGAAGCCTGCTGACAGGCTGGGCACCTCCTCTCCCGCATCCCTATGGGCTTTAATGGTTTGTTTTCTGGGAAATTCCTTAATGTAGGAAGGAAGGGTTGCAGCCAGGCTTTAAGGTGACATCTCTGATCAGCCATGTCCTGTGTTAATCTGTAATCCAACTGCTGTTATACTCCAGTAATCAGTTCTCTAAATTTTTGGTGAACAGATAAGTTGTTAGAATAGACTAGGACCATGCAAAGTGCCTACCTAGATAAAAACACCTGCTAATAGGAATAAGGTGATAGAGGAGAATTAAACTGCTACCAACAGGTGATTATGTTGTGAGTTTGTTGGTGATACAAAATCTTGAAGGTCTTTTTTAAAACAGCTTATTCTAGGTAGCTGCTTATTAATCATGAAATTAAAATACATAAAGGAGTTATTTGAAGGTTATTTGAACTAATCCACTGAAATGTCTTGAAAAGTGAGCCAAAGATTGGAGCTTTTCAATGTAAAAGGCTAAACCTCGTTGCAGGGGTTCATGTTAACAGTGAACATCTGTCAGAGTATCAGGAACTGAACAAGCTCAATGCCATTGCCTACCTGCGCCCTTGAATTTTCATAATTAAATGAGAGTATACTGAGCCCTTGTGTGAAAGCTGATGGATCTGGTTACAGTAATAGGATAAAAAGAGACCTCCTCCGTGTAATTAACATAATTTTATTGATAAAACATGAGAATGTAATTTTATTTCGTTAATACCAGGTGCTTCGAACAACCACGTAATGCCCTCGATTTAGTTTTTGTTTTCTTTGTCTTTCTGGGTCGCATTCTTCCCAATTAATCTGAAGACATCCTCTGCTTTTGTCAAGGGCAATTTATGTTCATCAATAGTTCTAAACCCAGTCAAAGCCTGATACCATGTAAGCAGCCTGCACAGTGGGCTGGCTTTCCCAAGTGTAATTCCTGCGTGTTCTGTTAGCACGCTGCCACCTCTGCTAATTTCAGAATAGAATAAAAACTGTGGCACATTACTGCAACCAGATGAAAGCAAAAGCCATTTTGGAAGGTCTAAATTTCACATTGTAGCATGTGGTATATGGTAGGCAGTATGCTGTAGAAACCTCACTGCTGTTCTTGAGGTGCGCACCTTAATGATCTCATATGCTAAAAGCTTTGGCTTGGCAGCATCTGTTTTATTAAACTACACATGACAGCAGGAAAGCTTTGTCATCCTTGTCACTTGCTTTGCTTTTTTTAGGTCTTCAAAAAGTAAAGTCTTATTAATTATTAGAGTAAGTAAACCAGAACACCAGGGGAGCTGGCAAGGTGCTCAACTTGAACAGAGCTGGCATTCTTTAAAGCTCATTAAGGCGTCTTTCTGAAGGGAAGCCAAGGAGTACCCTCTTAAGAAATACTTTCAAACTCTTTCAGAACTAGTCTTAAACCAGTCCAAAGGATGCTTCTAGATTGCTTAGAGAAACCAAGATCTGTTTTAGCTTGTGTTTGCTTGAGGAAACAGCTGCTAAGTCAATTTTGAGCTTTTTTTTAACTCCCCGACTTCCAAAACCTAATGATTTGCTTCTTGTAATTGAAATGTTTTTCTGTTTAAGGGTCTGAGATTGTATTTTGCAATGTATGTTGACTATTCTGTCCAATCTTAGTTTAGTTGATGTTGACAGCAAGATGTATTCTGGTTCTGTCCAGGGGGTAGAAAGTATAGCAAAACAAGCTTCTCCTTTTACTGCACATGGCCTTGTTGTGTGCATCTAATGGGGCAAGAGCCTTGTTTTTGCACAGAGCTTATGTCATTGCTGCCCTTTGTTGCCCTTGGTGTATGGAACATGTCTGGGTTGTTGCTGGGACTTGAGGCTGTGGTTGGCTGAGAATTGATCCCCAAGGCCTTGTCCAGACCAAACATGCAGATTGCTAACACCACGCATAACACCGCTTGCTGGTGTCAGGTGTTTTGTCCTTCGCTTTTATTAACAAGAGTTTGCCTTCACTCTTCCCCCAAATGTACATTTGAGTGCATTGCTTTTGCTGACAATCACTGGGAAGAGCTCCTAGGGTTTGAGGGGCATCCATACACCCCTGATCTCTCTGTGCGCTGGCTTTTTGCACATCTCTGCATCCCTTAACTCCACTCAGTGTATGTGGGGAGATGGTGAAATGATTAAATGAGTTTTCATCAGGCTGGTAAAACTTATGTCATTAGGACAGAGATCACCTGAACGTCTGTAAGCAATCCTGTAGGTAGAACATGTGTAATCCACTCCCCTGTATGAGTGTTGCTTGTGGCTGGACTTCTGCCGCCTTCTCCTTGGGGAAAAGCCCTTATTCCCACCTACCTCATTTGTTTTCCTTTGCACTTTGTCAAATCTTTTGTTTCGTTTTGTTTTGTTTCAAATTGCATATTGTCCTTCAACAAAAGCTAAAAGCACACCAGAAGCGGGGCAGAATGATGCCATTGTCCAATGATAGTTTGCTTTAATTTCATTGTCTGTACAAAAAAACCAAGGTTGACCTGCAGCTGCTGTAAAAAGTAAATAAAAAAATAAGTTACTTGACAGTAACTATTATACTTGTAAATGAGAGAAGTAATTGAAAGACTGTCCTGGCAACTTGTAAAGAGGGAGAAAAATCTGTTTAAAAAATAGAAGTCTCTGCTCTCTTAAGCACAGATCAGATCGTTTTCTCTCTGTTTCTACTCTGCACTGTTTTTGCCTGTGAACTCGATCCATTATCTCAATAGAGGCTCACTGATTTTTCTGTAATGTCTAATTAGGTTTTTTTTTCCCCATAAAGTTTCCCATTTACTCACCTACAGAGAGAAACTGTCCAAATAAATACCCACCTTCTGTACCTGTCTTCATGTGCTTGCCTGTTTGTTTGGGATCTTCAGATGTGCAGGGTTTTGCTTAGCTTGAAGAATTAAAAAAAATAGTGTGTTTTCTGCTTCTAAAGGTGCTATTTTGACATATTTTTGAATTCCTTACACTGTGCTTGACTTTAAGATAGGCTGATAATCAGCTCGTGTCTCTTCTCTGGGTAGGTGTTTCCTTTTTTGGAGTATTCAGTCTTTTCTTAAGAAACATCCCTTTCATAAGGACAGCTTCTGAGCTATCAAAAGCCTTAAGAATACAAAACATAATGGGAAAACGTTGCCTTTTTCTCTTTGTAAAGGCAAACCCAAATGCTTTTTGGGTAACATTGTCCTGTAAAACTTTTAAGTAGCAGCTCTTGTTAACTTTGACTTAGGCATAGCAATCATCTTACCGGCCAATGCACAAACAGTAGGGATAAAACAAAGAGCTATTCAAGGCTCTGTACCAATTACCTGCTAATTCCAGAGCCTTCTGCTGGGATCACAGTGTCTTTTCTGTAAATACCAATCTTCATGGTGTTGCTCTCGAGGTCCCGCCGCTGTGCTGTTTTCTGCCTGCCTGGGACACTGTGACCCATGTGGCTGTTTCCATCAGTCTGCGGGGGGCCCGATGTGGGTTGTGTCTGGGGCTCAGGGTTGTGCCTCTGTTGAGCCTGTTCTGGATGCATCTGGCTGGCAAGGTCGGCTCAGCTGCCCCCGTGCTGCTGGTGGTTGGGAGGCAGGAGGAGGGATGGTACCGAGTGCTGCCATCGCTGGTGTGGAATCAGCTTGGTAGGACTGAGGAGAAGGCTCTTGTGGGCGCAGCCGTGGGGTAGAGAGCTGAATCTCAGTCCTCAGTAGGAACTCTGTTGTCATCTTTATTGCTCTGTATTTTTGTTTGATTGATACCATCAGTTCAGTTTATGGGTTTGGTGATTAAACACTGCTAAAAGTTTTTCTCTCTGTGGAGGACAAAAGAAAATCATACTCCTGCTCTGTGGAGCAACAGGAAGGAGCAAGGGGTTGGTGTTTGAACCTGGCCCATCTCCAGACATCAGGTTACTGCCTCTTCCTGCGCCTCACAGTCCCGGGATAGTATTTCTCAGTCTTGTTAATGCCTTTTGAAGAGCCCTCAGGCTGCCTTGTGGTTCTCAGAGGTGCTGAGTGGAGGGAGGTCACCACTTTCCCGAGTGCACTATGGATACATAGCTATAGATTGAGCTGGGTTCACTGGTGCATGCTGCCACCCCAGCTATCCCCACTGAGCACCCCTGCATGTGACGGCTGGACCAGATCAGAGGCAACTCCATGCATTCTGTGGGTTTGCAGTCTGGGGCTTGGAACTAGGTGATCTTTAAGATCCCTTCCAACCCAAACCACTCTGTGATTTTTGGGACATGCTGGGTGCTGTTCTCCGGACCATCCTAACTCACCCAAACTGTCGCCCAGGAACCTTGGGCTGGTGGCCTTCATGAGGGGTATCTGCATTACCTGCAGCATGCTTTGAAAAACGGCCAGTAAATGAGAGGCCCCAAAATCCTCGACCCTCTTGTTTTAGGGAAGGCTGAAGAGCAGCTCCATTCATTGTCAGGCTTGTGCACAGAGCCTGAGCCTTGCAGCTGTGCCCTGGCAGCATGGGTAGGGATGAGTCTACCCTGTCTCTTACATGAGCATAAGACATAAAGGTTTTTGGGGCTGTTACAGGAGATCTAATACTTTGCATTTGTTCTATTGAAATCTGAAAACATCGGAGGCTCTGGAACTGTTCCTGCAGGGTGGAACAGCAGCTATGGGCCTAAATAACTGGTGAGCTCCTGGCCAGCTCCCCTGGATTTTCCCTCCACTTCCTTGGGGATTTTTTGAGAAAACAGACATACAGGACCTCTTCCCAGTTTGTAGGCAAACTGCTGGATAATCTGCAGTGGGCGCCTGACAAACTGAGACTGTTTTAAGTTTGCCTTCAAAAGGCAAAGGCAGAACTTCATGTTACATGCTCTACCTTCAGAGTTCTCCCTCTGTAAACCATCTTTGTTGAGCACCAAGAATCTTGTAGGATTGGGCTAAAGAACTGAAAAACGTATTATATGAATGATGGCTAGTACATTTAGTTTGACCTTGCACTGTAAAAATGTGCTCTTTCAGAGTAAGAGAATGAAATAACAACTACATTGGTTAATCCAGCTATGCTATCTGTAATCAATGAACTGAGTAATATGGGGGTGTTGGAATGTAATGCCACATTGGTGCTGCTCTCATAAAGGTTCAGCCTTCTGTCAAAGCTGAGATCTTGATAAGTACCAGGATATTGTCAGAATATATTGCTAGCTTTTCTACAAAGAAATACATCAGTGTGTTGTGCTAGAAACACTCACCTGGTCTGTTTACCACTGCTGGCGTGCAGCTCGGCAGCGAGGTTTATTCCCATCATCCAGCTGTTGTGCTTGGACTTATGTATTACAGATGTGTTTAATGTTACAGGCTTTTTATGGGCTACGTTTTCTGTGGGTCTTTGTGCTTTTTGTGGGAATGGAGTTTTTGCTTTTATTCGTTTGTGTGCTCACCCCAAAAATCTTCCTGAGCTGCTTTAGAAATGAATCATGAATCGCTTGAGGTCAGGCTTTGGAATCCTCAGACTTGAGTATGCTGTTATTATTTCTGTTAAAACCAAGGAAAAATAAGACGTAAATGCTCTTTGGCCTCAATCAAACTATGCAATATAGCACAACAAAGAGCTGCATTCCTTGTGATACAGAAAAGTTGCACAGCTCTTGTGTCCTTCCAAAGCCAGACCTTGGTCCAAGGTTAAGAGAACTTGTACACAATGGTAGCCCAAGAGTTGCATCCAAATAACTCTTGTTCGGTGATTTTCCTACTTCTCCCAGCCTCACCGTCGGTTTATAGTTGTTTTGACTCTGAATGATGTGCTGTCAAAGTGTACCCCTCCTGTCACTCTTGTGTTGTTGTCAGTTGGAGCTCGTCTTGCAAACCCACCAGTGTGGGTTAGCTTCTGGAGCGAGTTAGGGGCCTCTTCGTGGTGTTTGCATCTCTGCTGTAGAGCATGTCAGGCATTCTGGGTTTGCTGTGCCCCTCCAGGTAGATGTGGGCCTTGCTTTTGTGCTCCCATCTTGTGCAGGCACGGGTGTGGTGCTTACAGTAAAGAATACCTGTGACTTGGTCTGCGATCCACCCCGACTAACCTTCACTTCCACCGCTTGCTTGCAGATTTGATTTTGCTGCTTCCATAGCAATTTGGGGATAAATGGCCATGTGGTCAGGACTGCTGGTACAGGTTCTTTGTTCTCCCATTGCTTCACTTATCTGGTTAAGTTTGTTCTTTGTGTTCGTGTTCTTCCACTTGTTAAGTACTAACGAAACGGGTACGCTGTTTTCCCCTAGTTATACATCTCCTGAATAGCTCTTCCCTACCAGTTGATCACCCCTTCTCACCTCTACATGCATTCTTCTGAGTAGTTCACCTATATCTGTCATTTACTTAACCCACCTTGTACCTCACCCTGCTTTTTCCTTCCTACCACCATTCACTATTTGGTCTTCTTTAATTCAGGTTAAGCTTGATTTGTTTCTTTTGACTTCAAAAGGGGATCTTAGTGCATGTGCAGCATGGGAGACACACAGAAAATCTCTGCAGTTGTCTGCGTGTTCATTCCCACCCCAGCACATGCAGTGCAAGGGGCTCAGCCTCTTCCATTCCCAACCCCAGGTTTTCCCTAGTGCTAGGCAAAACAAAGTCTGAAGCCGTTTCTCCTTTCTTTTGGGAATTGAAACTATTTGGAGGTTTGGAGATCTTCTTTGGAAGCAGCCACTGCGGATCAGCAGCTGGCATGCAAGGGGGTTGTTAGGTTTCCATATTCAGTATTTTTAATTGAGGAACAAATAATTTATTTGGGGGGGGTCTGAAAAAAAATGTAAATTCTTTTGTATTTGTATGTCAAAGTGGCCTTTATAGGAAAAGCACATAAAATATTTAGATTAAAATTGCTTAGTTGTGTAATTCTAGTGGGGATTTTTGTATTGACACGGTTTCTATGCATTTTTCAAAATATACTTGTGTTTTGTGTTAGAATTATTGGAAATATTTTTTAAAAATGTGTATTACCACATTTTCCATGGTTGATCCCTTTACTACCATTCCTTTTGAATACTACAAAGATTTTAATTAACCCTGTAAATTAATTTTCCCCCACAAATGTTTGCATTAAGTCAATATAATGAGTTATAGCATGGGTATGTAGCTTTAAGGGAATAAGCCTAGTAGTGTAGCTTAATTATGGAGAGATCTTTTGGGAGAAGGACAGTGTTTTAATTGCACTTAAAAGACTAAATTAGGAAATCAAGTTTTTGCTGGGATTTTTTAAGCTGTTTCCATCCTGTATTGTTTACACTCGAGCATTATTTAAATGTACTATTTGTGCAGTGTAATTCTCCTTCTGTATTCTGTTGGGATAATACTAGTGTTAACAGCTATGAAAGGTTTTGGAAAGTGTCATATCCCAGTGGATACGACATAAGTTTCGAGGAGGGAGAAGAAAGAAAAATAGTGTATTTTTCCATTTAATTACATGCACATTTTTGCATTAGTTGAGACTAAAGGAACTGAACTTACAACTGAATTGTAAGTAAAATTAGTGGTTTGGGGTGTGTGTGTGTGTGTGTGTGGAAACAAAGAAGGGGTTTTCAGAACTGCAGGTAGAAATACCCTTCTAGTTGCCCTGCAGTGCAATTGCCCTGACTGCCTATGCAAAGTATAACCCGAGTTTGATGCATCGGACCCTTCTGTTACTGCTCTGGTTTTACCTTCTCTTCTCGAGGTGTTATTTACTGTAAGGCTTCCCCGCAACGTTTGTCAACTGACACCTCCATTTTATGTCTGTGTTTTCGTTCCTGTCTCTGTTTCATAAGGGATCCCGCCTCGTTCATAGGTTAGTGCAAGTGCAAGCTTTAGGCGTCGTAGTAAATGAACATTGCATGCTACTGTGGATTCTCATAATGGAAGAAAAAATGTGCAGTTTCAATGGCACTTTGACCTACTGCTGGAACATTTGAGTTATGCAATGGAACAAACTCTCAACAATTGAAAACACTCTGAGTCTGTATTAGATGTCCTGAAAGTGCAGAAAAAGGCAGTTACTCCAGTCGTACCCACAGATAATTTGGTATGGATTTTCTTCTTTTTTCCCCAATAGTTACATGATCGGATTTTAGGAAAATACACGTTCCTTGGTTTACTTTGGTCGCCATAAATTGCCCAGTGCAGAGTCTGGTCCACCTCCATCCATTTACTTTCATGGAGTAGTTGCACGTAACGTTTGTAAGAGCAGAGCAGGGAAGCTGTGTGGTTACTTACCAGTAACCTCCCTTGCAGCATCGCTTTGTGGCTCACGAGACGAAAAGGGAGACGAGAATTTTCCTGGATTGGGTAGCACTCGCTTCGTTTACGTGTTCAGTATAATGTTGGGTGACAAAAGGGAGGTTCCCTTTCTAAAGTATTTGACTTGTGCTTTGGGGACTTAGTTGCCACTGTGCAAATTGTGCTGTAATATTGTACCAAGGATCAGTGAAAGTGTTTTATCTTTTTTAATGTCGTTTGTATTTGACCGGGTTTTATAAATGTAAGAAATCAGAGTGTTGTATTTTGATCTGAAATTTGCGTATGGTAAAAGTAACTTTGCTTTATGTATTGGAGGTTTGTTCAGAACTTGAATTATTTTATAGAAGGGTACAGACCAAAATTAATTGTCTTAAAAGGTGTTTAATAAACTAACCAAATAAAACATTGATGGTTTGAAAAAGTTGTTGGCTGCTCCTTACGCTTTTTCTTTCTAATTTCAAAAGGAAGGAAGGATGTACTTCAAGATTTTCTCTCAAGGTCTTACGAAAATGAAGAGGAAGAGAAAAAGAAAGCAGTAGATTTTATAAATATCATCTCCCATGAGTTATCTGGTTTATTATTAAACATTTCTGCATGCCAGAAGTTTAATCAAAGGGGAAAACCCAAAGGAAATAAATGGAGGAGGAAAGGCTAAGGAAATCAGGGGAGGTGGGAGCGGTCCCTCCCTGGCTCTGTCCAGGCAGTAAATGTTATGGCTGCAGAGCCATGGCTGTTTGGTGGCCACTCCATGCAAAATGGGAATGGGAAGGAGCTTTTGCTCACCCTCACAGTTGTCTGTGTCTCTGTTCTCCCCTGCATCACCTTCACTCGCCCTCTTCACAAGTACTGCTGCTTCCACGTCACCTTTAAAAGCAGAGGAGAAAGAGATGTGAAGCACAAGTGCTCCCAGGGGCAGGTACAACAGCTCCTTACAGGGCTGCCCTGGTCTCTGCCAACCCTCAGCTGCACCACAGCATGCATGCGGCGCCCCTCTAAGTTCAGAGCTCTGGGCTCTCTCAAGATGTCAAGATGCCAAGCAGCTGCAACCCAGATTAAACAATCTGCTTCCTTCATGCTGCACTTCTCCCTGTGCTGATGCACCAGCCACTGCTTCTGCTGCCTCTGCCAAGGCACAAGAACCAGACTATTAATAGGAGGGATACTGTCGTCTGGCGAGAGGTGGGAGTGCAGTGACTGCAATAACTGACACTGCAGCAGACCCGTGCTGCTGGTCTTCAGGAAATTACATTATTTCACCCAGAGCTCTGAATGCCTTCTCTTAAATTAAAGGATATTGAGGCAAGGCCAGATGCAAGGCAAAGCCGAGGTTCGGGGTAGCTTGTGCAAGGGCAGTGGAATGGGAAGGCAGTGCCACAGCAGAGTGCAAGACTGGGTGCTCTAAACATGTATTTTAACAGAGATGGTGGGTGTTGGGACAGAAAGGTGAATATTTGCTCAATAAAAACCTTTTCCTGCTTAGTTCAACAGCCATACCAAGCAGAGCACAGGTCCTGAACCACCAGCCAGTTTGGTGCAGAGAGCCCGAGGCCTCCAGTGTAAATATGGGCTGATGATAGGGAATCTTGTGTTGATTTACCCTTGTTGCTGGTGTTCCCATGGTTATGGCTGCGTAGATGGGGCTCTGCCGTATCTCCCCTGTCTTACTGAGTCCAGGGAAACAAAGACGGGAGGGTGAACTTGGGATTTATCTTTATTCCACAGCCTGGAATCCTAACAGAAAGGGAAGAGGGCTGCTGCCTGGTTTCCTTTACCTTTTAAGCACAGAGGAGATAAAAGTTGAAGTTTCCATTTCTTCCTCTTTTTACCCCCTCAATTTGCTTCTAAAGTATTGCAGAAGAAGTCCAGGAATGGTTCCTTGAACAGGATTTCAGCCGAGGCTCTCAATGCCCTGGAGCAAAGCCTGTCTGTGCCATCCCAACCACACGGTGATGTGCCAACCAAGGTAGCTGTGTGCTGCATTTACACAGCAGGGCCTGGGATGCGTGTGCCACAGGGAATCACGGTTGTCCATGAGCTTCTACCCCAGCCTGTGAGAAGAGCATCCCACCAACTTTTGTCCTGACAGGAACGTGTGAGGAGCAATGCTGCAGCTGCTGTGGCGGTGTTGGGATGTGGGAGCAGCCCCAGCTCTGCTGAGCCAGGTTCTTCCCAGGGCTGGTGCCTCCATGGTGAGAGGTGGCATCTGTCCCTGCTGCAGAGCCAAGGTCTCGGAGCAGGCTGTCCCCGGGCTGAGTTTCCCGGGTAAGGAGGTGATGTGGGAAGGACGAGACGCTTTGCAGAGCAGGTAACTGGCTCCTGGCCTCTGGAGTCTCAAATCCAGCAGCAAGCCCCACTGTTTGCGAAGCTCTGTGCTGCTAAGTCAGCCCTTTGATCACTGCAGACATAAGATTAGCAGAAGAATTCAATACAACCCTTTGCTTTCTGTCTGGAAGATGCTGTAAAGACAGAGTCAAAACGTAACACAGAGTCCTGTGAAAGGTGCGAGTTGTGTTGTTGCCACTCACCAGATCCTGCTGCTCCAGGCGATGGCAGCAGCATCAGTGACATTATTCCTGCCTTGAATCCAGTGCATCTGGACTCGCCACAGGCCAAGCTCTGTCACGTGTGGCCTCTGAGGGACCGTGAACCCCAACGCTGTGGGCTGGGCCAAAGGAGTTGGCTAATGGAGAATTTACGGTAAGAGCTAAAGGTATTTTTAACCACCAGGATATGCTTATCGCCAGGAAAGGGCAAGCAGAGCTCCTATCTCTCCGGGGAAGGGGAAGCGTTGAGCGTGACTTTAGTTTCTTTCCAACTCCTTTCCAAACTCTTGACAGGGATTTTTTTCATTCTGAGACATGTTGTTGGATTAAAATCAGGGAGTTAAATAGACATCAGTCCTAGGTCACAGGTGAAGAATACTGAATGCCAGGCATGCCGTGCTCTTCTTCCATTGCATGTGATGTACGTTCAGGAAAGACCTCTGGAAAGAGGGCTTTGAAATCAGCCCGGTTTGCTTTTTTAAATACAGTAACAGCCTGTCCACGAGCTTTTCATTCTTAAGGGCAGCTTTCATGTTTTCTGTCTTGAAGAGGAAAGCAGATTCTGCCCCCCCCCAGTACCCCACTCTCTGCCTCTGCAGCACATCAGGTCCTTGCAGCTGTGGGCTGCTTTTTGGCTTGGGCGCTTTGCTCAGGAAGGGGCTGGATCCATCCATCCATCCTTTGCTGTGCCTGGTGCCTGTACAGGCTCTGCCACCCCAGGGACATGGTGAGTGCAGGGTTCACCTTGCGGGCAGCATGGCCCTGGCATTCTGCACAGCCTATTGCTGCTCTCCTGTGCCTTAATCCTGCCTCAGGAATAGAAAAGCCTTTGAAGGAGACACCTACATTGCAATTTGCCTGCAGGAGACACAATAAGGATGCCTCTCAGGGCCTTGTGCAGGAGGGGCTTTGCTGACCCCATAAACACCCACTCGCCTGTTTCAGCCGGTGGCAGGAGTCACAAACAACAGAAGTGCTTTGCAATGCTAAAAGCTGCCTGCCTGAAGAGACAGGGTGTTACCATGGTGCCTCCTGTGAGCGCCGCTGCCCACCTCAGACCCGGTCCAGCCTCTCCTCCTGCTTGTGCCCTCATCAGCTGCAAGACCTCCCTCTTCCCCTCTCCGTGCCCTTCCCCAGTGCCCCCTTCTCCCAGGATGGTTGAGTCTTTCATGCTCCCGCTCATCCTCTTTCTTGCAGCCTCTGATGTAAGAGCCTGTGCTCTGAAACAACTGCGGAGTGCACATGAAGCGATGGGTTAGGTATGGCCCAAGGCATCCCATCAACGCCCGCTCGCAGTTCACCTTGGTTTTGCTTGTGTCGCTGGATGTGGTGACCTCGCAGGGATGGGGAGGGCTGCACTGCGCTCCCCTTGGGCTTGTCCTACATCTCTTCTCCTTGAGATGCTCATGCCTGAAGTGACTCACTCGGTGGTGGGGAGGAGGAGATGCTCCACCAAGGACTGTTGGGTCTGAGATTGGAATGTCTCCTTGGGAAGGGCCCACGGGATCTGAATGTCTCCTTGGGAAGGGCCTATCTTTTCCCATCAGCTGGCCATGGAGCTAAGAGCGATGCTGTCCTCTGTGAAGGGCATCAGATGGGGTGATTCTTTGCTTCTTGCTATCTGTGCTTCAGCAAGTTTTGCTGATTTGCAATTAAATCTTCTTTCATGTTGGCTTTAATTGCCCTCTCGGTTCCCCGTACTACAGAGTAATGCTGAAGAATCCATTTTCAGCCTTTCGGTTCATCTCCTCCTCATTTCAGCTGCATCTCTGCTGTTCTCCTTGCTGTCATAGTGTAAAATATTCTGGGAGAAATATGAAATTCCCTCATCTGAAAGTCATGTACCACATCTTAGAGCTTGCCATGAGGCACAAGAACATTCCCGGCTCTACCTGCTTTGAAGAGCAAACAAAGGGAAGCTGCAAGCACCATGTTGTCTGCTCTTGGCAGATGCTTTGGAGACCAGCCCGTTTTCATGGAAATTAGGTTGTTGCTATTAGTTTATTCTTTGTCAGGACCCAACTGATTCCTCACTCGTTTTTCTATTTTCATAAAGCAGTTTGTGAATCACGTGCACATAAAACGAAGGAGTTAGTTAGTTAGCCAATGCTGCTTCCCTTTGATGTGCAGTATTCCAGCTTTCTCGGTTTTGTGACTGCTCCTGGAATTTTCCATCTTACTACGGATATTTCAGTGGAAGTCGGAAAAGCGAACACTCCCCCACTACCTGTGCTTGTTTAAAGGGAACAGGAAGGTTGTGCAAGCTAAAATGAAAACAAAACTGGTTTGCAGCCGGGTGGTTGTGAAACCCACACGTTAAGAAATGACACCAGGGAAGGGATGAGGAAGAACAGACTGAAACAAACCCCCCAGGTGTGGGGCAATGGCTGAGGTTAAACAGACCCTGCTCAGAGAAATAGGTTGGACTCACTGTGTGGTACAGGAATAACATTGTGCCATTGCAGTATTTTCCTAAGTTGGAATCTTAGGGAACGCAGGCACATTCCGTTTTTCTCCATCAAGAGGTGTAGTGTCAGCATCAGAACCAAGCACCACTACTCAGTTCAGTGTGTACAGCATATCCTGACTTTTTTCCTCCACGCTGAATGACATTTTATGTTCTCCAGGTATTAGCCTTGTGACTGACATAAGCCAAAATCTAATAATTTCTTGCTACCTGTTATTGACTGCTCACTCCAGCTTTCTGGAGGTCCTTTTTTTTCCTTAGCCTAATCTGTTCCTTGAAGCTGATATAATTAAAATGGCACAAACTTCAGACCCTGTTCTGAGATGACAGATGCTCCTTGGATTTGCACTTTATTGAACAAATGTGTTGTCCTAAAGGTCCTAAAAGTGAACTTTTTCTTGTCTAAATAGATAAATAAATAAATAAATAGATGCCAAGAATAATTTAGGGGTAGCACAGCTGTTGCCTACTGTATCCTTGAGTTTTAAAAGGAAGGTATAATATTCCAAATCGTTTTGCACCTGTAGAAGTGAATTTTAACTAGACATCTTCTCTGTTTCCACTCTTTCAGTCATTGACAGTATTGCGAGAGAACATCTTCCTACAGTATTTCTCTGGGATGTTTACTTCTGTGGATGTACTTGAATTTGTGGTTAAATGAATAGAAGAATGTCCTGTCTTTCTTTATGATTGCATGTAACCATTTGGAAAAGACAGTTATCTGAGTCAGAGAACACTAGAACAACATAGTTCCATAGAGGAAATAAATAGACACCATCACAGCCACAGGCATCTCTACCCTGTGAACCAACACCCTGTTTACAACATGCGATGTCAGTGTTGCTCTTGGGGCTCATCCTGAGGTACAAGCAGCATTAAGACTGCAAAGTAAGGCCCCAGTCCAACAAACTATGCTCAGGTTTTGTATTTGGTCTGACTTTGCAAGGCCCCTGTGAACGCAGGAGGCTGCCAGACAGGGAAGTCTTGCTTGGACCTGGAATGACACATGGTTGAAAGCAGAACAGATCGGGGAATCTGGAGGACCAAGTGAGTGTGTTCTCAGCAGAGCTTCTCACAGATTCTTCCCCCACTCTCCCACTGCACCAGTTTATTAAAGAGACCTGAAACCCCCACCCTAGTTCTCACTAGGCTGGGTGACTCCTATCACAGCTATGACAGGCTTATTCCATTTGCAAGTCAAAACAAGTTTCTCCTCTCTCTTGAAGGTACGTAATTACCAAGTTCATCCTTATTGCTACACCCGTCACCATTGCCTATAATCTTTGGGTATTTGCACTTCCGTGGCACAGTCCTGATTGGCAAAACAAAGCTTGCATGTGTGATAAGTTTAGCACAAGAGACTCATTAGCGCTGGATGCCATGAATCAGAATGATTAAGTGATTCGTCCAAAGCACACAGTAGATTTAGTGTTTCTGCACTGCACTCCTACTAAATTATGAATGGCACCAAATTCACAAATATTGCCTAAAAATATTAAATCCTAGTCTCATAAATACAATCTGTTTTTATTTATACTGGGGCCCTCAAATCTTCACCATTTTTTTTTTTTCCTATTAAAAAAAAACTCCTAGAAACTTGAAATTATTCTCCATGCCTCTAAGAAGCCACAAAGGTAGTAGTTCTGTTTAGACAATATATTGTTTGGAGCCAGAAAACATTTACCTGCTTCCTTTGGTTAATTGTTGTTCTTGATTTGGCTAACTGCAAGTACCCTAATTGCTGGTTATCAGCAAGTGAAGTGCAGTTGGGTGAGCTGTTGCAAGAAACTCAGCAAAGATGAAGACAAATGGTCCAGCACTGAGGATGGAGAACTGGTCCTTTATGGCCTCAGTTCTGGTCCTCGTCCTCCTCTGCACCATCTGTGTGACTGGCATGCTGGAGAGAGGCAGATCTTTGAACATGTCAGAAAGTCATTCAAGATCATCCTCTGACCTCCTTGGAGGAGATGCTTCAGTCTTGTTCCCTGTTTTGAGATAGGAAAGAACAGAACCAAACTGGTGTGCAGTGCTAGTCTGTGATGACCAAAAGGCTCTCACCCCAGAGAGCCTTTTACCCTTGTGGTAGCTGCAGATGTTATTTGGGGAGCAGAGCCACCACCACAGGGTGCAGACTAGTGCAAGGGGAGGGAAGGCTGCCCACACAGTGGCTGGTACCATCACAACTGGAAGGACTTTGCTTAGAGCTTCTGACACACAGAAAAGCCTGATGTCAGCTGACAGCTTCTGTGAGATAAGCAGTTTTTTGCTGTACTCCTGCTGTGGAGCTGTCCTGTAGTTGTCGATGGGTATCTCCTTTTGCCATAGGGCCCAGCAAGATGCACAGAGGTCTCACCTTTAATGCTTCAGTGCACAGAGATGCTGCTGGAAGGAGGAAGTCTGAACAAGATGAAACTGCTCCACCTTTAGCCCTCCCTGCTCACTTTGCTTTTCTGGTCACCTTAACTCTCTGCTGCTGCCCAGCAGGAACGTGCCAGATTCGCCAGGAAGAGGCACCTCAGGTGAGTGCCCCTGTGCTTCTGATGGCAGGAGGAAGGAAGGCTGGGTCCCTTCCCTCAGAGACTTGAACAAGCCTCTTTAGTAGATTCACGCATCTCAATTTGCTTTCACAAGGCAAGTTGGTGACGAGGGACACGGTAACCTCCTCTGGGGCTTCTCACCCAAAGCATTATGCAAATGGTATGTAAACTTACCCTCAGCATAAGAGATAAGTCAAGCCTGAATGCCACTTTTGTTGATGGATGACCTGAGGCTCACAGTGCCATGTCCTGCCAGGGGTCCCCTGAGGCATGCACCAAATCTGGAGCATTCCCAAAGGATAGACAATTTAGGAGCAGTAGTGGCTCATGAAACTTGCTGGGCTCATGTCCTCCTACTGCAGCATCCACCCCTCCCATGTGGCAGCAGGGTTGTTCTGCCAATCTGCATCATTGTGGCTCTGTCCAGAAAGGAACCACTCTCACTCAGGCCACAGGGAAACCCACAACAGCCTCTCAGTGGGAAGAACTCTGTATGTGGCTGCTGTTTCAGGCAGAGATGGCCTTGCCCCCACAAAGGGGGATGGAGAGCTGCCTGGGTGGCACTTCAGCACAGCCCATGCATCCTTTCTCCCTGATGCTGGCCAAGCCCCATCCTGCACACCAGGGCCAGAGGTTGCTGGGGATGCCACGGTGTTGCAAACACACGTGGCCTTGGTTGTGCACTACGGACTGAATGCATCTGTCTCCCTGTGCTGGCACACAGTGCCTAATCCCACTTCCTCTGATGCTCTTTCAGTATTAGCATGCCAGGTCATATGCCTGATGGGTGCAGGAACAAGGAGGTCTATTCAGAGCCTCTAGCTTTGGTGCATCTGCCTGGGGCCTGCTCCTTTTTTGTTGCTCCTCCTGAGCCCTATTCTAGTCTTTTTCTTCCTTTTTTTCTCCCTTAAAAGGGCTCAGGAAAACCTTACCTACAAGTCACCACCACTAAGCACCAGTAAGGACTGCGTCTCTTTTTCCTTCCCCTAAGATTACTACTGTTTGGGTTGCCATTCTACAGAAGGAGACCACAGGCCACCCAGACCCATGACTTTTGGGAACAGAGTGGTTGGTTGTGATTTGTATCCTGAGCCCTACATAACAGGACCTGAATCCACACTTTCTTTGTGCCTGTTCACAGCCTGGTGGCTCACACTGAGAGTTCTGTGCAAGCTGCTTTTGTTCTGCTTTTTCATCCTGAATTTGGTGTAGCTTTCATGTCCCTTCATGTAATTGAGCCAGCAAAGAAAGGCCTGGGGGCTTGAAGAGCTGAGGAAGGTTTGCTTCTCCAGTTCCCGTTACGGAGGCAGTAACTTCTGGAAGGGGTGAGGGAACAGGCAACATCTACAGTTGGTGCACAAGCCAAGGAGCGAGGCCATGGGCAGAGGTAGGAAGTGCTGTGCCAGCTCCCCAGTTGTGGGGGACCTCCACTCCCAGACAACCAGAAAAGCCACGGGCAATTTTTATCCACTGCTTTGAGAACAACCTGCCTGTTGACACCACCTTTGTCTGGAGTGGATCTACGTGCCCTGTGTTCAAACCTCAGTTTACCTTGTACCAACCTCCCTGTGCAGGCAATCCCCAAGCAACCATCTTGCCCAGAGTGACTTGCCTGCTCGAATTTGGGTAAGTACGTACTTTCCCAGGTGGTTCATTGTTCTGCTGCTAAATACTGCTCAGTTATCCCAGCCATGCCAAGCCTGATTTCTATCTGTGGATTCTGCAAGGCAAGCTGTGGAATGCAAATCATTCCAGTGTATTTGCAGGCCTGTGCTGAGGAGGAGATCCCTGGAGCTTGATCCTTCTGTTTCCCAATGACTCATTATTGTTATGTAGGTTGTATTGCCCCACTGCTTTGAGATATGAAATGCTGGGGTTCTGCAGGCTGCTCTTCTTTTGTAAAAGAACACAGGGTCACAAAATCTGTGTGTGTGTCTAGCAGGAAAACAGCATTCCAGCGGTGATCAAACACTACTTGTATGCAAACCTTTCTTCCAAAATCTCACCCAAAATCTATCTCTAGGCAAAGGCGGTGTCCCATCAAGCACTTTAAAGTGCTCAAGTGCTTAGAGAAGGAACTCTGACTGCAGACAGCAACTGTTAGCATAGCAAAGTCTAACGTAGCTTTCTGCAGGCTCTTTTATCTCAGGTGAGCAGTACAATCCTTTGCTTTCTCTTAATAACCTCAACAACCCAGAAGAGGTGGGGGAATCATTTGATAATTATATGTTCATTCAGTAGAGTGCACATAAATGACTGCAAGTGCTTACAGATTTTAATAACCCTTGAAGTTACTTTCCAGTTGCTTTGGTTAAATGTCCTTTCTGCTCTACTGCTGAGTGAAGGAGGGGATTTTATCAGCTGCTTCAGTGAGAGAGGTTTCGTGGCTTTCTTACAAAGAACAAGGCAAGAATAGGTTAAAAACTCTCCTGTCACAGGGTTGCTCCTTCCCTAACAGCCAGCTATCTCATTGCAGTCAGGCTGGGTGGATTAGGGGCTGTGCCAGGAAAGAATGATGATCCTCCAGCAGCACCCTCTTGCCCCGTGGGGAGGGATGACCCAGAAGGGAGCTGTGAAGAGGTTAGGGTTTGCTTGGAGAAAGAAAGTACTTCTGCCTTGTGAGTGAATTGAAGTGTGTTTAATCATTGGACGGATCTAGAGCATCCCCACAAAGCTCAGCCCTGCATGTAAAGTGTTAGGGATTAAATGAATGTCTGGATCCAGGGATATGAATTCTTACAGCTGCCCCATCCTTGCTTTGAGTTTGCTCCTGAGCTAATACACACTGACACACTGACGTCTGGGCCTGTTTTGTCGTGGGCTTGGGTTTTGCCAAGGAAACTTACCTCCAGGTTTCCTCTGTTTGCCCATGTTCCATCCAACCTGCCCTATCCACATGTGCTGCAGCAGGGAATGATGTCCACACCTGGCCTTGGTAAGATACAGAAGGCTGTGTGAGGCCCCATGGAGGTGGCAGGACAAGGGACGCAAGTTTTGTGTTTGTCACTAACAGTCCTATGTGTAGTGTGAGGGGTTTGCAGACTGTTCTGGAGATCCAAACCAGCAGAATGCAGGCCAGCATTTGACATTAGGTACCTTTCCTTGCATTCACAACTAGCTTTTAAAAATGTTGGCAATAAACAGGAAAATGTTGCTCACTTTAGCAAATGCAAGACCCATCTTGAATACGTGCTCTTCTGTTTTCTTTGTTGTCGTGCTTTATTTGACAGTGGTGTCTGAATGACTTTCAGGAACACAATGGTCAACCTGACCAGTATTTGTCACCTCCTTCGAGCTAAATACAATCTGGATTTTATTTACCTCATAGTATTTCTTTAATAACCTCTCAGATGTAAGTTCTTCCTGGGAAAAAAAAAAAAATCCCCACATTACTGCCCTTACTCAAAGTAAATAAAATCTTTCTGTCTTATTGCCATATTTAGATCTATATATATATCCTTGGTACACAGAGGAGATACCAGCTTCGGAATTGGCACGCGGAGGGTAAATAAATGAATTTACAGTAAAGCCTGGTTATTGTTTTTAAAGACCTATTGAAAGGAGAAGACTGTTCTTAATTTTCTCTCATAATCTCATTTCAAGATGTTGAGCTCGTAAAGGTCTGTCAGAACATGGGGCCTGGACTTTTATCTTCACTCTTTAGTTGAAAGTCGGGAGGACACTCTGGTTTTTCGCTCCTGGCTGTGGTCACGAGGAGAAGCCGTAGCCAATACGCGACAGGATCCTGTGGGCCACCGCCATTCCGATTCCTTGTCCAGAAGTGAAAAGAGCTGTTAATCCTGCCTTGTTTGCTTTGCACACCACACCCCTGCTTATTGCCCACAATCTCAATTACAGAGGCGGCCAAACTTGCTTCCTGTCAAAAACAATAGCCCTGGCTGACACATCCCCTCTTAATGC
Organism: Nestor notabilis; assembly: GCF_000696875.1. Lineage (NCBI taxonomy): Eukaryota > Metazoa > Chordata > Aves > Psittaciformes > Psittacidae > Nestor > Nestor notabilis. The sequence continues at coordinate 26,748 of NW_009934402.1, forward strand.
ACCGAGCAAAGTGCTGGGGAACAGACGGGTGGGTTTTAGGGGCAGATGGACCCCGTGGCTGCTGGCACTGGGGGTCCCTGCAGAGGGGTCACTGCCTGCATCCCAGGCTGGCAGCAGGCTGGAGAAACACAGGGCGCTGGGGAAAGATGTAAGGGCGGAAAGAAATGACTTTATAGAGGATGTTAATTAAGGGAAATGTGTCTGGGAACATGGGGAAAGCTTCCTGAAAAGAACAGGCATGAACAGGATCATCAAAGGCTTATGAATTTAGCGTGAACTTCTATAGGGAAGCTAGTTTGTAAGTAAGTAAGTGTCCAACTCTTTCAAAATCTGAGTCATGCTCTTCTCTGCAAGAAAGAGGAGATTATTTTATTGCAGAAAAATGTTTAATCAGTTTTCACTTGAAGGGTCGTATCTGGGGATATAGGTCCCAGTTTCCTCAGTTTGTTTGACCTCTTGTAGGAAATGCAAGCAAAAATCAGAGCCGATGTTATTCCTGTCTGATAGCACTGTTGGGAAGAGTTGTGCTGCGTAGGAGTCCCTCTGCAAACAGAGGATACATAGGAAATGTCCCAGGTATTTCTCAGCAACTGTGCTGGATGGCAGCCAAAATGATGGAGGACAGAAGTAATATACCAGCACTTCCAAGCACAAACATTTTTGTGTTTGCAGTGTCTGTCTAACAAAGGACAATACAAGCTGGTGTGAGGAGATTTGCTGTCCTCTGAATACCTGGCCACCGATGCCAAAAATCTCTGATTCTTGTATATCAAGACATGAGCAGTGACTGTGTCTGTGGTCTTAGGATGTGTACCAGGTTCCAAAATGGGATTGTTTAAGTGCAGGAAAACGAGCTGTGTGTGCAAAGTGATCTGGGCACTGGAGCTGGAAAATCCATCCGAGCCCTTTTGCTGTTGGTTTGAGGAGACTCATGTTATGAAGGTGTTCCTGGGCCATTATTAAGGCTTATTTTTCAAGGGATGCTGGAGTGTTGGGAAACTTTGCATTTACTTTGATTTTAAGGGTGTTCTTTTTGTTCTGCATTCTAACTCAGAGTTATACCTTTCCCTGTCAGCTGGAATTACAGCTGGAACCAGGTTACAGGTTCAAAATTAATCTGGCAGCCCAGAGATCTACCTCACTGATAGCAGTTAGAAATAATTTTCTCTATTTCTGCCTACAGTTTCTAAGGGAATCCTGGGCATACCTTGATTTTGCTTCAGGGTCAGATGACATCTGGCTCCATTGCTTTGTGAGCCTTCAGAAAATTTACTGTTTCCATTTCTCTTCCAGCATGATCTATATGATCTCCCCAGAGACATTTCAATGTCTGTAATGAACTCTCCCATCCTCTCTGGTGAACACTGAGGCAGATGATTAACTGTAGCCAAACCTGCCCCCTTTTCTCTCTAAATTATCCCTTACTGTCTCCTCCTTCTTTTCCTTGGTTTTTAACTAACAACCTCATGAAACATCTGAGTCTTTGGTTTTTCTAGGGGAAAATTTTAAACAAAAACACATTCAGACACACAGACATAGACACAGAAAGTGCTAACAATGGGCGCTCACAATCAACCAAGAGCATGCTCACAGGGGCATGCTTATGTAGAGATACAATGACGTAAATCAACGCCCAGAAGCATTTATTAAATTACCCAGATATATACACACAGGGCAGGCAGATGGGTTAAGGTTGGGGTTTTACTGGTTGATAAATGAAAACATCACTTTTAGGCCCACAGGAGACTATTTTTAAAAAGCAGTGGCAGTAGCAGCACCAGATATTAAAGGTGATAATATCTCTTTATTCAATCTTGCAGCCTAATTGGCTTATCCAAGGATGTGGCAACTCCTGCTGCATAGCAAGTGTGAACCCATATGCTTTCATAATCAAGATCAGTATGAAAACAGCATAGCACTCTTGCCTGATCCTCTGTTTCCAGACAAGGCATGATTCCTGGAACTTGTATCCCTGAACTCCCTCTTTGGATTGCTCTTCAGCCTTCTCTTCCTTTTTTCTTTCTAAAAGATAGGAAAGCAGTCTGAATTCCCTGTGTACAATCATGGAAAGAAGTATTCCCAGCACCCAGCTGCACAGCTCCCAATGTGTTAAACAGACCTTTTCTCAAATGCTCATTGTCCTCAGAATACACCGCATTCGAAAATACTGCAGTCCATTAACACCTGGTACTTGATTACCCTTCACACCCACTTCAGGAGGCATTTTAGCCATAGATAGAAGCTAACTGAAACAGCTGCATGAAGTAAACCAGGTGAATGTCTTTCTTTTCTGGCCCACATAAAGGTTTTCTCATTAAAAACTACTCCTAAACTAACTGTAATCTCTTTAGATGACCTAAAACCATGCAATTCAATAGTATCCTGAATATGCTTATACTGAGTTGTAAGTTCAGTAGTATGAGGCCTCTAAACATGTTAAATCAGCCCCATGATCCCTGCTTGCACCTTTCTACCCGGTGCCCCAGCCCTGCTAACCCCACCCAACATCTTATTTCTTGTTTCACTGTTACAATTTGGGTAGTGTTTAGGACTGTAATGACCTTTGTCCTTGACCACAGGACAAACAAGAGGCCAAACCCCAGCTGTCTGTACTCACAAACAAGAGCTGGTACACACAGAATGCCCTTATTCTGCTACTGTTGACAATGGTAACCTAGCCCAGGTGTTACATCCACTAACTCCTGCAGCTCCTCCCTTTCCTCCCATCACCTGTGTAGATGTGGTAAACATGTAAATGGATACCTGCATCGGTGCAATTTGCTGATGGAGTTAACCAATTAACATTCTGTTTTGCCGTAACACCTGTACCATCCCTAATACTCTTAAGGTTTTAGTAAAGGCTCCAAGAGCTGGTGCTAGATAGGTGATGTTTTCCCAGAGTGTCTTAATCTGCACTTGCGTCTTAAACCTTTCCATAGCACTAGTGAAAAGCTCAATCAAGGTGTAAGCTTTTTAGCCTATCTTTTTTAATTATATATAAAATAAAATCCTTATATACTAGAAGCCAAATGTATAGATCATATAAAGTGCCTCCATTTTGCAATACTGTAGTAGCTCAGAAACTCTGATTTCTGTGAGTCAGCTGCAACCCTGGGGACTATCGAAGTTATATATGTGATTTTTTCTTTTCTATGCTTTTTTCTTCCCCCCTCACCTCCCAGTTATGATGCATGAAGCATTTATTCTAGGTATATAGTGCAGCCTGTCCATTACTGACTATCTGTTCTTTTCAGAGAATTCTCTCAATTTGTCATATTCTTCCTCTGTGGCACATCAGTCTGTGACTGATGTGCCACAGAATGATTTGTCCTGAGCAAATCACTGCCCTTCTTTTATTCTCTTACTCCCCTTAGATTGTAAAGCCCCCAAAGACATTATAGTTCCAAGAAATCAGCTATACCCAGCTCATGGACAGGTAAAAATTACAAAGCATGTAATTATCACAGGGTAGCCTGACAGCTCGTATTTTTAGTTTGCATCTGAGAATCTGTAAGTCATGAAGGATGAATTAAATTGATGCTTTCCCTCTGTCCTTTGTATTGGTATTCTTAGACCTCTTAGTCCAAGGACTGCATTAGATATATTTGCAAGGTGCTCAGCACAACAAAGCCACAGCAAGCACTGTACCATCATCAGACTGGAGTTTGTACTTTGCTTTATAACCCTGCTCATACTAAGGTAAGAACTGAGGTCAAGTGGGAGAGTTTCAGCTGACTTCTGTGAACTTCATTTTGAAACTTTTCTAACAAACACAGGAATTCAGTAATAAACAGAGTAACTAAGGATTTTAATTTATCTTTTCTTTTTTGACTCTATGACACCTCTTCACCAGAGGAAGTACCTGTGAATGCTAATCCTGCTAATACTTGATGCTCTTTCTTAATCTACTTTATTTTTTTCTCCTTCTGGTCTTTCAGAAAAGAATCCAAGTCTTCTAGCATTCTGTCCACTTCTAATTTCACTTCCCTAGCACGTTGGTTCAGTGAGTGAAGATATACTTCTCCAATCTGTGGACTGCCTTTTTCTCTTTTAGTTGTTCTTCCTCTGTTTTGGGGAAACTTCATCTCACTGTGACAAGCTCTCAGCTCTGCATCATATCCTGTTTCCCTTTGACTTTTAATGCTTATTTGTGTTATGGTGATATTTTATACGTAAGAGATAATAGAGCATTTTGGACCGATGAGCACTCACAACTTGGAATGCCTGGTAGGATGTGACCTATTGATGAAATAGGAAATATTAGCTGGGAGTGGGAACAATAATGCAGACAGTCTAACGGAAATGGTGACTTTTCACTACGTCCTGCCAAATGATAGGTTTTTGCATACACCTTGATGGCAGTTAAGCACTAAAGTAAAACGGGATGGCAGCCTGATGAATTTTGTTGGGAGCTCCTCTTTTTTTTCCAGGGCTTTTTCCATGTCTGGGAGTGTGTGTGGCTCTGGAAGAAGGCAGATGCTCTTAGGGAAGAAGTTCACCACTTAGGGCCGCTGTCACTCAGAAAGGTGAATACAGGGGAAGGACAGCTGATACCTTAGTTACCCTATCTGAATGGGTGCAGTAAAGCAGAAAAGACATTTCAGGCTCTTCCCCCTCTTCCTTGTATCTTCTGCTAATTTCCTTCCTACCTAGTTGTTTGTTTTAGTTGCCTCTCTTGTTTCTGTTTGTCCAACTCAGACCTGAGGTTGTAAACTTGAGACTTCTGCTTTTCACTTCACCACAGCAGGTCTGTTGATGCCGCTTCTGTTTAGATGTATTTTACCTACTTTGTATAGTACTCCATCCTACTAATACCAGATCAGGTTAAAGTCAGACTGGAGCAGTGCTCAGATCAGCAGATGGCAGGCTCCTTCTAGCAACTGCTACCACCAGCTTCATCCTACATCCCCCTACATGAGAACATCTGATGGTGACAGGCAGAAAGAAGTAGGATTTCTGCATCATGCACTCAAAAGTGTGCATTATGTCAGTGAGGAATCAAAGATATATTTGTCACCAGAGCCTGCGCAGCATACAGTTAACCTCATAGTGTAATGTGCATCAGCTGGGAAAAAAAGAACACAGCTACTACCGAGTGAAACAGAGGACTAGCAATCTGGATGTCAGAGAATTACGAGTTCACATCAGAGTCTGATTTCTTACTTACTCCACCTGTGAGGTGTCCTCCAAAATTAGTGTTAGGCTCAGAGATAGGTGATGAGAAACTTGGAGAAAAGAAAGAGATGCTCATAAATGCAATCTGTATGTGTGTGTGATAAATGGTACCCTAATCAAGTCCTTCCTTCCCTTAGGGGCAACTAAGAACTGCTCCTTGCAGGGTGGTTTCTTTAATCTTTATCTACTTAGGTTTTAAATGTCCATCATCACTTTTGGGAAACAATTCTGTTTGGGAAACAATTCTGTCTCCCAAAGTTTTACAACTTACTGAATCCCCTTAACACCAGCATGCTGATTAATTTAGACAAACTTCAAATGCAGGTCGCTTAGCATTACTGAGACAGCATCTCTTTTATGTTTAATATGTTTGCTTGAATGTGTTGTATTCCCCAGTTTCACCAAAGAATGATTTAAAAGTATTTTTTAACAATACAGCATTGTTATGAAAATGAGCTGACTAGTGAGTCTGATAGCAGGAATTTGCTCTGAGTCAACAGTGGCAATTTGCAAGCATTGACTAATGAATTCCATAATCCACACAGCACCTCTGCGTGGTGAAAGGAAGAAAGCTCCATTATCTGTAATACGCATCGAAGATTCAAACATGAGAGGGACAGCTGCTGTGTGAGAGTCTGAACGGATATTGAATATAAGCTGGGAATTCCTGGTGCTTGCTTCTGCGCCTGGAAAAACTGTATCTCGCATCTCTGCACCGACAATTCCCAAGGACACAGTAAGTGGACAAGAGCAGCAGGGTTTTTTGACAGAAAGTGTGAACGTGGTAGGCCCTCACAGCCTTCGACAGAAAACTTCAGTGAGAGACAATAAAAAGATTGACTTGGAGAAAGAGTTTGCCAAAACATCTGTTAATACCATAACATTCTGTAAAATACATCAGGAGCAATTAAAAGGTGTAGTAAGGGTGTACTTTATTCCTTTTTCTTGTTTTCTCTTTTAAAGTATATGACAAATGCAGCAAAGCCCCTCTGGGGACAGAGCTCTCTCCCCTGGTAGGCGCAGCCCCTTCTGAGGCATCTCAGCGTTTGTATCTGGCCCATGCCACTGTGCGGATTCAATCTCAGGCAAGGTGCCTTTAGGCAGTATTTTTTTTCCTGCATAGGTTTTGGCGTCTCAAGTTTTCTCATGGGGCTTCTAAGCCCCCTACTGTTACACAAGCTGTATTACTGGCACTGAGCACGACTCACAAGTTGCTGTCTTCCTTTCCTTCAGAATATCACATCGTTTTAACGCATGTTTATAAGTCGGTGTTAGCAAGCTTAAGAAGCTATGTCAGGACAGTGCTTCTGTTTTGGCACCCAGCAATGGCCTCTGCAGAGCACCTGGTGGACTTGAGCGTAGACAGACAAGAAAGAGAACAAATGCTGAAAGTTGTTATTTTCTTAAGACTGGAGCTGGTACTTGCAGATTTGTTTCCAGGCTAGGGTGTCTTTCAGGAACGATGATTCCTTTTACAAAGCCTATTATGAAGTGGCAGTGAATAATAAACACAGAGCAAAATACAAAGGAAGGAAAATGAAAAGGCAGAGCTCAGGACTGGGGCACAGGACTGGCAGGCATATCTGAACTGTCTTTCTGCCACTTACCTCTCTTCTTTACCTCTGCTTGCTTCCCCACTGGCCCGACTCTTCTTTTGGTCCAACTGCACTGATATTTCTGCAGAGCAGAACAAGCCTCTCTCTCTTTCGTCCTTCAAGTAACCTATATCTAGAGGCCTTGACTTAAAAGAACTACTTGGTAGTAATATCAACAACAATAAACTGCTTGAGTTTTATTTCCAAAGCCCATGTTACTCTTCTAGTGCAGAAATGAAGTATTTCATAGAAAACCTCACAAATTTTTGAATTATTCAAAACCAACAGCATACCCATAAGCATCTTGTGAGTAACTAGAGGTACATTTCCACTGATGTACTATTTATTATGATTTATTTGCTCAGGATTTATTATATGAATATCTCCCACTTTCACAATAAACTTCTGGTTGGATTTGCACACAAAAATGAGGTTCTGGGGAGAAAACCAAAACATACAGCAATCCCCAAAACCCACTTTGAAATACTGCCAAGCATGTATACCTGAGATGTCTACTGGGCCACATGGAGCCAGAAGAGGAAAAACACAAAGCCAGGAATGCACTTCACCCAACTTGTGTTGGTGTTAATTTATAAGAGATATGAGGAGGGGTATTAATTTTCATGTGTTTAGCCTTGGGTCATATACCAGCCACTAAGGGCAGGTTGGATGTGCGTTTTGGCAAGCTTTGCAGCAAGCAGCATGTTTCAATTTCACTTGCCTAGACAGGGCTTTCAGTTGCCCCATTCTGGCAGGCAGTGTGAGATTTCATACCTTGATCTTATCGTGCTGTGCCGAGTTGACTTGAGAGAGAACACCTGCAGACTGAGAGCATGGGTTCACGGCAAGCTGTAAATGCAGAGCCCCTCTGAGGGCTTGGACCTCCGTCCTGGACAGAGGTTGCTAGGAGCAGCAATGCCTGATGCTATTGCTATTGCAATGCCTGGGCTATTGCAATATCTCAGTGGATTTCAACACTTTGGAATGGTGGATTTCCAGTGAACACATGGAAACTTTGGTACTTTAGGTAGTTTGTGGGTTTAGGTAGTTTGTGGGTTGAGGTACCGCGTGGGTTGCCCCTATGGACCAGACTTGTTTTTTTCTTTTGCTACCTTCTACGGAACATGAGTGGAAAACATCTGCTCTAATTTGCCAGGAATTTTACTTAAGAACACCAGCCTCTTCACTAATCTTCCTCCCGCTGGCAAGCAGCTCTCAGAGATGACAATTATGGTAGATTTAAAGCAGTGGTTGGAGCAGGTGGCTAGTTTGCACAAACTTTCACCTAAATAGTCACTCTGATTGCAGTTCTTGCTGCGGGAAGTGTTCTGGCTGACGGAAGTGTTCTTGCTGAGGGAAGATTTGTTTGTGCAGATGAGTGTATGCTCACAGTGCTACTATTGATACATTACTGTTTGTACCACAACAGTGCTCTGGGTCAAACAAGAACAGGTCTCCTTTGTACTGGGCATCCTAGAAACTCTTAGAAACAGACAGTTGCTGCAGTAAACAGCTTACATCTAAATAGAGCTGTCCTTCTGAAGTTTGGTTTGCGAGTCATCTCTTTTGCAGATGCACATACAGTTACAAGTATGAGTAGATCTAGTTTTATTTCAGTGTAAATGCATGCGTCATTCACCCCTAGCAGCACATGGTTTCCAAAGCTCTGAGGGAACCGCCTGTACTGTTTAGTGCACAATACCTACTGGGTTTGTTTAATTTCAGGAGGTAAGTAATTAGCAGGGCTAAGAGATACTGACAGTTTGAACCTCTATAAAAGAGATTTTTGTCTTCCTGTTGGTTGTGTTATTCATGTCATTAAATGAGTGTCTGTCTTCTCACCTTTGCCAAATTCTGTAATTCTGCATCGTTCTATCATCTGGTACTTAGGAGTACTCCAGAAACATCCTAGCTTTTTGCAGTTTTGTGGCTAACATGCAACGAAAGTGCTCAAATTTGCCAGTAATTGATAGATTACAGAGCCTTCCCTCCTGAAAGTGTTTAAACAGCAATTCTCCCGTCAAATGCAAGCCTGTTTCAATTCTGTAACAACACACGTGATGGACATGCTTGCACTAATTGTGGTTCAGCCGGTCAGGCATTGTCTTTAACAGCAGCCACTACAAAGGGCTTTATGGCAAAAGCTCCCAAACCTTTCTAGTGGCAGCTCGCCTCTCTCACAGATAATCTGTGTGACTCGTGATATGAACATATCAGATGAGAGAGCTTTCTCTTGGGTGGGCTCACGAATCCCCTTGTACCTGCTGGCACCTCTCGTTTGAGACCTACTGCACTAGGAGATGGCACCAGAGACCCAGACACAGGTACACGTTGTGAAATAACTGGCTCGTCACAGAGACCATCCCTTTCCTCCCCTACCTCAGTTAGAAATGAGCTTAATCTTTTAAACCTGCTTTCTCCAGGTACTTTTCTAGCATTAAGTAAAAAAGCCTTGTGAATTCCTTCTGAATTCTGGACCTTTGCGATACCCACTACGATGAGTTCCACAGTTTACCGGCAAGTGCATGTACTACATGAAGTGTATATAGTCCTAACCTCGCTGTTCAAATGAGGAAATTGGAAAGGGAATCGAAGTTCTACTGCTACCTTTTAAACAGTTGAGAAATATGCAAGCATAAACGGTGCCATTCCTCATTACACGGCACCCACGCTGCGCACAGCTGAGCTGCTAAGCAGCTAGAGGTCTTAGAGGGAGTTCATTTTTCATCATTCTTTGTGGGTAAACGCTTGTTCTACCCCACGGACCATCAGAGGACACTCAGCATCGCACTAGCGAGGCGCCTCTCTCCCGTACCTGCGCTCCGATCCCTGCCCTTCCCTGGCTGGTGCTTCAGCCCCGGGAGCACCAGCGGCACACACCGCTGAAGCGGCGC
>NW_009934403.1:0-16517 GCF_000696875.1 Nestor notabilis
AGGGGGGAAAGCGACCCTCCTCGCTCGGGCTCCGGTGATGCTTCAACGCCGTCGTAGCCGGGAGCACCTTGTCAGCCTAGCTGGCTCTGGCCACTGGTCGCACCCAAGGTGAACAGGACACTGGCGTGGCAAGGTTTTGCTAGGTAGCCGTGAAAGGACCTGGCCTTGCATTATGAGCAGGGACGTAAGACTAAAACTGACTCTTCCAGATGTTTCCTGCTTGCTCTTTTGCAATGTTTTGGTACCCTAGAGTCTGATGATGTTATGATGGTCATTTGGTACCCATGGAAGGTGGGTTTTTTGACGTGAGAGTAACATATCAGGTAGTTTAATTGCATGGAAATGCCTCCATTGCCCAAGCCTTACAGTGTATGCCTTGTGGCGAATGAACAACTTACGAACATCTTCCAGGTCAGCTTTTTTGGACAGAAAATTATGCTGCCTTATGCCGTATTGGACATTCATTGCTGGAAGGAAAAGGAGCGTGTACTATGTGGAAGTATACATTCTTGAAGTCACCTTATTTGATAAGGATATTCCATGCCTCTCTAGTTTTGATTATCCATGACAGGCTTTTGGAGATAGTTTATTATCTTCATCCATTGTTTTCACTGTCAGCCTTGTTTTGTTAGAATTACTAAATCCTAGGAAGAGCTTTAAGAGTGAGTTGTGTGGGGAATGTAGGAGAAAATGACCATGATAATGAATGAAGGAGCATTCTTGTGGAATATGGATGAGATATACTAATGACTACCTTTGCAGAGCATAAAGAACATTTGGTAGCATTGGTGGCAGGACTTCATGTGAACGTTAAGAAATTCAGTACAGGTACTGGCAATACAAGGAGACTACCTCTTCGTATGATACTAGCCTGTGCAATATATTTGTGTTTAAAGTGATCTTGAAAGTTTTTCCAGTGATCTGGATAAACACTATCAGAATTGTCTTGCTGTCTCTTTTTCATATGCTTCTATTACCCTCTAGAAACCTGTAATTCACATTAGGTCACTTCTAGCATTGAAAGTGCAAAGGTCAAAACTAGCTCGTAGCTTGAGATACAGGTGCCATACTGCAGAACAGCTCTACAAATTTTCAGCTGCATAGGGCTCTCGTTTACTTCCGCCATTTTCATGGTGCTTTGGTGCTTAAATATCAGGTTCTTCTTTTGATTCAGTGTTATTTCATATTTTCGACCTCTGGTAGAGGTTAAATATCTTCCTTTAGGTTGTTCTTAGCTCAGCTTGATTCCTTGCCAATCACTCATTTCCTTTCAGGGTTGATTTAGGAAACATAGCAGAGTGAACAATCCTAACTGTTTCTGCCTTCTGCCTGTTGTCCTGTGTGCTGATTTTTGACTGGCAGTCTAAAGACTGAGTGGGCTGGAATGGTCTATGATCGTGCTGGTGGTCTCTGATTTGTTTAGCTGCTGACAGCTGACATCTGTGCGAAAGAGCAGTGTGTGCGAAAGAACTAGGAAGAAGTCAGTTGTGTTGAGTCAGATTAATCTGTAACTGAAATCGGACTGGAATTTCATGGTTGGTGGCTTTGTCTGTTTTTGTTTCATACCTGCATAAAAATGGAGGCATTACTTTTTCATGAGGTGGGAATAATGTCTGTGATAACAGTTTTCTTCACCCATGATCTTTGTATCTTCACAGAAGTGACATAGCCCATATCTGCTCTGACAGGTTGTGTATCGAGTAGTTACAACTTGAGATACGGCTCTGACCCCATTTTGAAATTTAAATGGAACTGGAGGAAAGTGACTGGTGTCACTTTAAAGCTCTTTATTGCTATTACATATTATGCCATTTGCATCCATTTTCAAATCTCCATGACAGATTGTTGGTATTTTGCTGTATGCTCATTGCTAGCTGCTAGAAGAAAGATCTACACATTCTCCAGGCAGATGTGTTAGGAAGAAAGAATGTGCTTAAGCAGCTTGCTGTTGTCCCCTTCTCTCCCTAGTCTTTTCAAAGCACTTTAAATGTGGGTAGGTAACCCTTTAGGAATGAGTGTCCAACCCTGAGGTATGTGTGCAGAAGTTTGGTAATAGAGCATGAGATTTGCATGGAATAAGGTAGATAGAATAATCATGTCTATTAGAACAGGCACAGACATAAAGTCCTAAGTGCCATGGTGACCTCTCAGTTCTTACTGCTACAATGTCTTGAAATCTTATGTCCTGGGTTCAGCTGCAGCAGTCATTTTCCTCCTTCTTAGTAGCTGGTGCAGTGCTGTGGTTTTGACTTTCAGTCTGGGAACAACACTGATAACACCGATGTTTTCAGTTGTTGCTAAGTAATGTTTACTCCGACCAAGGACTTTCTCAGTCTCATGCTCTGCCAGGGAGGAGGGGAAGCCAGGAGGAAGCAGAGACAGGACACCTGACCCAAACTGGCCAAAGGGGTATTCCATACCACAGCACGTCATGCCCAGTATAGAAACTGGGGGGAGTTACCCGGAAGGCCCAGATCGCTGCTCGGGTCGGGCTGGGTATCGGGTGGTGTGCGGGTGTGTCCTTTTCCCTTGTTGTTTCCTTTATCATTATTATTGGTAGCAGCAGTGGTTTGTATTATACCTTAGTTACTGGACTGCTGTTATCTCAACCCGTGGGAGTTACATTCCTCCGATTCTCCTCCCCATCCCTCTGGGAGTAGGGGGAGGAAGAAGAGGGGGAGTCAGCGAGCAGCTGCGTGGTTCCGAGTTACCGGCTGGACTTAAACCGTGGCATCTTAACAAGTTTTGCAAAATGACACGATGTCTGCATAGTGGGTTTAGTGCTGTTACGTCTTAAAGAGAATTATGTATACAGACAATATATTAACTCTCTTAGTGTTGTCCCAGTTGCTCTGAGCTTTTGCAGGACCTAATCTGGTTTCATAATGGTGCTGATAGTACTTATGTTCCTACAGTTGCCTAGGAGCCCTAATCATAGACAGGATGTTGACACCGGAGGAAATCAGTGTTGTAGCAAGCTTTGAATGTGTGAAATGAGAAATGACAAGTGAATATAGGTAGACAGGAAATAATGCTAATGTATAGGGGATTCAGCATACAAGTAGCCTAGCCATTGCCAATTTGCTGAAAATGCCAACTGAGGAAAGAAGAGTATGGGTTTTGGAGTTTTTTGTAGGTTTAGAGGAGGATTGTAGCTTTGGTGGTACTGCTGTGGGAGAATACTTTCCACGTATCTGGGCACCATGGAGTATGTGAACAAGTGCTTGGTTGGAGAATTCAGTAAGTGGTTGATGGCAGCTGGTGTTACGAGTTCGATGCCAAATCTGATAGTGGACAAGAGTGGAAAGGCTGCAGAAGTTTTGAAAGAGGAAATGAGGGGATTTGGTATAGTAAAGGAGGAAAGTTCACTGCTGGGATGATGCAGTTAAAGTCAGCAATGAGGAAGGGGATCCAAAAAGCAGCTTTCAAAATAGATGTGGAGTTAAAAATGTCATGTTAAAAAAGTGATGCCAGAGAAGAGCATGCAGCAATACTGTTTTATTCAGTAAGAGCTTTTATTTATTTATTTATTTATTTTAAGACCTGTATTCATTTTTAAATTGTGAACCCAGGACAAATTGGATGTTGAAATATAGCTCTTCCTATCCCTTAAAATTTTAGGCGTTTTAGAACCATGTATTTCCCTTTTTGAAGGGAGAGGGGGGAAGAGGAAAAACTGAGAAAATAATCTAGTGGGATTTATATACAGAAAATATTTATACAGAATATTTAAGATAACTATTGCTACTTGAATTACAGAGAAAATAATCTTTCCTTGCATTGTGGTTTAACCCCAGCCAACAGCTGTTCGCTCACTCACCCGTCCTCTCTGTCCCTGGGGGCATGGGGAGGAGAATCAGAAAAAGGTGAACTCATGGGTTGAGATAAAACAGTTTAATAACTGAAGCGAAAGAATGTAAAATCTACTAATGATACTAAGAATACTAATGATACTAATGGTAACAACAACAGTAATAATAATTGTAATGAAAAGGGGAGAGAGAGAGAGGAATAAAGCCAACAGGGACAAGTGATGCCCAATACCCTTGCTCACCACCTGCCAATCAATACCCAGCCTGGCCCGAGCAGCAATCTGGCCTTCCCAGTAACTCCCCCCAGTTTATATACTGGGCATTACGTGCTGTGGTATGGAATAACCCCCTTTGGCCAGTTTGGGTCAGGTGTCCTGTCTCTGCTTCCTCCTGACTTCTTGTGCCCCTCCTCCCTGGCAGAGCATGAGACTGAAAAGTCCTTAATCAGAGTGAGTGCTACTGAGCAACAACTAACCCATTACCGTGTTAGCAGCATTGTTCTCAGTCTAAAGCTGAAACACTGTACCAGTTACTAGGGAGAAAATCAACTCTATCCCAGTTGAAACCAGGACAACGTGTAATTGGTAACACAAAATTTGATCCATGACTCAAGATGACAGCGTAGTTTTAAAAATGCTTTGGAGCTAATTTGGGAGCTCAGTACTTCTGTTTGGTTCTGGCAATTATTCAGCTGATCACAGTAAACAATAAAAACTTGGATTTTACCTCCTGACCAAATATATCAGCTCTCTAGGTGGACAAGAAAACAAATGAGAGACTTCAGAGTTATACCTGAATTTTTCTTTTTCTTAATTAGTATCCTACCATTTATGTTCTTGTAGCTTTCCAAATACTTGTAGCATGCAACAAAGCTAATAATTTCTTTTCACATTATTGCTATTCCTTTGCAATATTAGCAACTTCAGCATTAAGATGATACTATTTTTGGTCTAATTGTAAGATGCATTTGTTCTTTTTATTCTGAAAGTGAGCTTTGATTCCCTTTGCTAGCACTGGAGCTGGTGGTGTTCAGCATTCACAAGATTCATAGAACCAAAGCAGGATTCAATCCTTATTGTTTTCCTTTTTGTGTTCAAAATAACAGGGAATCTGCTCTCCTTGTTAAAAAGCTCATTGGAAGGACAAGGTAAATGCCACTAGTTAGGAAAGCAGATTATATTGAGCCTTTTCTAGGTGTAGCACTGATTGAAGGCTAGTGTCAATATGAACATTAACACTTTTAATTATTGGTCAAGTTCCGTTATTCATGGCATGAATTTGAGATAGCAGGCTTTTTTTCCAACCACTGTGTTTGTGGTTGATGCTGTTCAGTGAATCTACCCATTTGGCTTAGTAATAGGCCTCAACTTTCTACAATCAAGACACAGCAGTTACGGTTGCCAAGAGCTCCAGGAAAGTCAGTGATTGGCAGACTCATTTGTTCCCAGGGAACTAGGGCTCAGGGAGCATGTTGTACCAATGGTGTCATGATTGCTTCAGGAACCAGGATGATGTTACCAGTTACAGAAGCTGTAAGGTGAGCTGATTGATGTGGGGATGGCCATCAGCAATGCTTCCACTGCTGTAAGTGTAGCTCTGCACTCAGTCATGGAGTAGCCTCTCTCCTGAAGAGAACTTCATGCTAGGCCTAAGCTTTGTTGATGAGGCACTGTAGCTATAAACCCCAGTTTTCACTGCAAGGCTGAAATGTGTCTGCAATTCATTGACTCTTTTCCTGATTGGGTTTGTTTTTGTTTTATTAACAGACTTAAATCTTCTGTCTAATAAACAAACATGAGTCATCTGAAGTTGTTTGCTGCTACGCTGAAGTGGCATGGTATTAAATTTCTGGAAAAGCAAGATATAGCCAGAAGAGTATTCTTACATGGTCAACGGTATGCTTCATCAGGAACCTCAGAACCATTCCTGAGTGGGAGTAATTCAAATTATGTGGAGGAAATGTATTATGCCTGGCTTGAAAACCCTGGAAGTGTACATAAGGTAAGTTGAAAACGTGACTGTAAGCGATAGTATTAGGTTAAGAGTGGAATTGATTTTTTTTCCTTTTTTAACTTGTTTTATAAAAAGTCCAAAGAAAGGTCTTGTATGAAATGAAAAATGTGAAACTAGTTTCCCACGTATTGATTGGTGTAAGATGTGATATTGCAGCTAAAGAAGTACAGAGGAGCCACAGGCATGGTGAGCTTAGTGTAAGCTGCTCAGAAACTTTCAGCATTTCTCCATGGAAATGCTGTTCAAGCAGTCTGTTAAGTAATTAGCTACATCTGGAAGAAGCCCCAAGAAATAAAATGTTTTTTTGTTTGTTTATGGTGATAAGGTGATATCAGAGGCTCTGTTATATTTAAATAGTGTGTGTTGGTACTTCTGAACTGCCTAGGAAAGATGAATGTTCAGGTCCCTTTAGGTAGCTGTGGAAGTTGTAACCTTAAAACTAAATCTGAAATTGTCAGAAAAGCCTTCTTAAGTATTCTGAAGAGTATTTTGTTCTGTCTCTCTCTCTCTCTCTCTCTCCAGGTGACAATCATTTGCTTGCTTTTTAAAAAACTTTAAATCTATTGCCCAAATCCTTTCTTGTGGGCAAAATACATAGTCTTATTTTTTAACAAGCTTTCTGCTGACAAGGAAGGCTCTTTTATGGTGATACATGTATAGTAACTTAAGAAGCTGATGAGAAGTCTGACAAATTCTAAGACAGACAAGTCATTTTCTAGAGAAGTAATGTGAATTGTGCCCAGAATGTTTACCAAATTGGTTGTGTGTTCCCTTCTTCTCGAGGCACATGTATCAAAATGTCACTTAGAAGTTGTTGCTCTAAGTCTGATAATCAAGAGGGTGAGGAAGTGACGCATTTTAAGTTGGGGAAAGAAAAAAAAGAAACAAAAAAAGCAGTTTTGTAGCCTTTTTTTTTGTTTGTTGTTTTTTGGGTTTTTTTTTTTTTGGATGCTGTTTGTGTATTTAGTCTTGTTGGAAGGTGACATCTGCTGTGACAATGCTGAAGACTTAAATGCTATTCACATAGCAGATAAATCCTAGGTCTTTTTGAGTTACACCTTAACCTGAAACCAAATAGACCATCTGTCTTTGATTCCTCAACATGGAACTGCCAGCTGAAGTTACTACCAGTGTAGTGCAGGGTAACACATTGTATTGACACATTGAATTAATTTCCGAGAAGCCCTTGTGATGTGTTGGTGCTATAGATCAATATTAACCTTTTATTTTGAGGACACTGAAGGGATGAACTCATGCATAGGGAGTGCGTGCGTGGTGACGTGTTGTTTTTACTTATTTTATTGAAGTTACATCAACTCATGGCAACCTTCTTCCTTTTAAGAAGAATGCAATTTCGTGTTCAGACCCTTTACAGTGGAGTGAATTTTGCTGCTGGGAAGTCCTGCAAACTTCTGATGGGGCACAAACCTCAGTAAACGATACACGAGCGGCACACTTAAATCGGCCGTCAGCAGGAGGCGGGGCTGCAGGCGGTGTAGCGGGAGCTGGCCAGGGTCCTGAACCTCCGGGCACGTGGTGCCTAACCGCCGGGACCAGCCCGCAGTTGGGCCCCGCGCAAAGGCTAGCCGCGTCTTCTGCGGGGCCTGGAAACTCTCGGCGCCACCGCCCTAGCAAAGAGTTCTGCTAAATTTAGACCTGCTTGTTATTTTGATGGTACTTGAGGGTAGGCGGAAATGCTGAAACTCCTGATGAAAGATTATCCAGTTTGTCTGACCGTTCAGGCACAGTTTGGTGATGGATCCTGATGAGGCATTGCTGTTTGTAGGTTGAACAGCAACCGATAAATTAGCAGAAGTGAATTGACAGTGGAATGTAAATGTACTGGTGGAGTAGGGTGTGGCGTAGGGAATGGATCCCAGGTAATTCAAGATGCATTTTAAAAATGCGTGAAGTCTTTCCCAGGTTAACCATATGTAATATACTCACAATAGTAACAAACTGGAGTAAATTTTCTGTGTGCCTGGTTTATGAGCCTTAAAAGAGTATGATTGATGGGCACCCTGGGGGAATTTACAGCTATTCTTGTCTAAATAACTAGGTTTTTCACAGCCTAGAAAAAAAGAGGGGAGGAGAATGATGCCTATTAATTTTGTTTCCTCAACAAAATCAATTTTTGGTTTCTTGAAAACCATCTCATTTCATCAGCTGAAAGCTGTAAATACCTACCCAAGATTTTTGTGGACAGAGGTTGTTCAATTTGGGTGTTAATATAACAGATTAAAAATGTGAAGACTTGAACTCACGTTATTTTCTTAAATATATAGAAGAGTTCATACTGTAGTTGTATGGCTGTTGTGAACTTGTCATTCTGCTACAGAAAGTGGTGGAAGTCTTGGAAAACAATATCAAGAGACACCAATGGCTTATGTGGTGATTGTTTTGCTATTGTTAATAATTGATTCTCTCTGCAGGCCACTCATATTTCATTGTTTTATCCAGTATGTTCAGCATGGTTTAGAGAGACAGTTTGTGCTAGGTGTTCAGACATTACATTCTCTTTTTTCTTTTTACCCTATATTTCCTATTTTCCCCTCATGTTTCTTCTTGAATATCTTCTTATAAGAGGGGATGTGCCTTCTTCTGGTTGATGAGATGAAAATGCTTTATTTTTCCTGGGCTTTAAAAATCACCCTTTATTCACATTTACTTAGAAACTCCAATTAATGAAGGCTCCTCAAATTATTTCCCTCTCAGAACATTTGACTGGACGTATTGTACCATGGATGCTTATTTGAAACTGTTTGAAATATGGCTGTCATGTTCCAATGAGCATATTCAGTGTTACTAGTCTTTTTTCATAAGACTCTCTCCTTTCTATGTATACCATGGTTATATATTAAGGAATATACATTTATATGCATAGGAGCTTTTATTCTTTGAGCAAATCCAGCCCTGATGATTCCCTGTTTTTCCTTGTCTTTTGGATCTTCTATCCTTAGAGTAGCCAAAACAACAATCAGAATAAAATGATGTGGGCTCTGAAAAAGGCGTCATTATTTCTCCTTGAAGTATGGTGTCAGGGCCATAGATCATAAGGGAGAACCTTGACAAGGCTCAGTTATTACTATCACAAGATTAATTACAATAGTGCGTGGTTGGATATTGAGTACATAATGCCTGCCGTGTGATCCTATATACAACCACTCTACCATGAGTGTGTAATCACTTCCTCATTTTATGTACTTGGAAAAAGCATGGGGGGTTTGTTTTGATGTCATCTATTAATTTTTTTTTAAATGATATAATGATGCTCAGTGTGTGTCTTCTAAGGCTTTACTGTCCTCACTGCAGTTGACAAATACTGTGATGACACTAGAAAAAAACCCAAACCATCAAGATAACTAATATGTTACTTGTTACTCTAAGTGCAACACTGTTTATTATATGAGAACAGAATAGTGACAATAGATCACTTGAGTTTTATTATATAACTTGAGAAAATAATGGTTAACTACAATATAGATTTGCTGACAGCATAAAAAAGAACATACCACATATCACTATAGTAATTTATTTTTTACAGATGTATTTTTCTGTTATAAGTCTCCTCTACTATTTTCTTAAAGAACTTTACTAATTTAGTTGAGAACCTGTAGGTTTGCTGTGAGACCAGGCTGGTCTTCTGTCTGTTTGGTCACATGGCAAATGCTCTTGCCAAAGACTGACAATGATACAAAGGGTTTGAAGACTATAATCTGGTATCAATCTTGAAAGACACTATAGAAATTTGTAAAGGCTTTGATGGATGTATACCTAGAAAAAACTAATTTTCTGTAGCCAAATGATGTATTTTCCCTCCCTTCTGATTAAATGTCAAGCTTGCCCAACAAATCAATAAGTTCAAAGATGCCGTAGGAAAAGATAGTGTGGGTTCCTTGTGTCCTAGCTGGCTGCATCTTCAGATGTAAATGTTTTCTTTATGTTTGTGAGTTTGTATGAAGAAAGGTCCCTATGCTTATTCTCCTTATACAGGTAGCTTGGTGGGCTTGGATTTTGTTAGCAACTGTCTTACAGAGCACTCATTTAAAAACATACTCAGTTTTTTGTGGGACTGTGCTGTGATAACTTTTACATCTAAATGAAAAGGTTTTGACCCAATAAAAGAATGGTTATCTTACTATCAACATTGTATGTGTATCATGGTGTTGGAAAAGGTGAGGAAGGATTCTTAACATAAGCAGAGCATGTTCTTTATTAAAACGTCAAATGAATACCAAATATCAGATTTGTCATGGATCCAAGTATGTGTTTGGAATTTTCTAATTTAATGAAAGTTAATAACTGTTTATTGCCAAAATAATTCCATCAGTAGCCTTAGTTGTGAAATGAAGGGGTTGTATCTGTTTTTCAGTGTCTGTGGTATGCAGGTTCTGAGATGAGGTGCTGCGTAGGCATGGAATAACAGTGCTGTCCTTAATACAGAGTACAGAGAGAACACCAGAAGAAATACAGTTACACCAATAGACTCTCGTAGATCATTTATAGGATGTTGTGTAAATTCATACGTCTAATCTCAGTGCAGCTATCAAGGTGTCAAGGTAAGAAGAACATAGGAAATTGGCATAAATGAAAGAAGGGAGGAAGAATGAGTTCTTCATCAGTGTGTCTGGAACTGACCTCCAAGCATCATCTGTCCACCCTAATTTGTCATGGCGTATAGAAGTTAGGCTGTATTTTGCTCACATCCATGTAAGAGTAGGGTGGTAAATTAGGTAAGGTTATTGTATTTTGTATCACTGCAGCTTTGTATAAATACAGAAGTAAGAGAGGTGCATTAAGGCGGTGTTTTTTGGGCAGTGGCTTCATGCTAATGATGAGATTCCTGCCCCCAGGTTCAGTGAGTCCCCCCACTTCTATAACTTGAACTTGGAAGGTTGGGTGATGTTTAGCTTTTGTATACTGCCCCTCTCATAGTGTTTCTGAATACCGTAATGCTTGTAGAAATTTTAATATAAAGATTTTTTGTTAATGAAAACAGAATTTAAAAAAACGCATTTCTTTTGTGCAGTGTTGGTATTACATTGTTTTGATTCTTCTGTGTATTCTGTAATGAATATATTAAGTAATGTTATTTTTAAAATCACATCTTTGGGCTACTTTTTGTCTTTTCTGGCACCGGTTCCTTAAAATGTAAAATGTATTAGTTCCAAGCTCAGAGCCAGGCTAAATAACATGCACTGTACAAAATGAAATCTAGCTTTTACAGTACTTCTATTGCAGTCACAAACATTTTAAAGTTTTGAAATAGTTTCATAGTTTCCTTTCTTTCCTAAGTTTGCTAAACTGACGAAAGTGTTCTATGACCTTTCATTACCTTTTATGGGAACTGTAAGCTAAGCACAAGTATTGCTTAGTCCCCGACTACAACAGGCTTTCTTATTTGTTTGGTATAAGCATCTCAGGTGTTTTATCCCATTCTGTTGCTATCTGTTGGCATCCATATATCTAATACCATTCTAACCTGGGACAATGACCACCTCATCAGAATGGAAACAGTCCAGGAAAACAAGATTTTGGCATATGTGGAGGGAGTGGCTTGTGTAAAAGTACAGATGGAAATAAAAGGATCTTTCATTTGTTGTGATTCAGTTTCTGAAATGTGTACTCTTCTAAAGTTATGACTTGCACCTGAAACCAGGTCCATAATTTTTTTCATAGTAAGGTAACCTAAGCTAGTGAGTAAAGGATCTTAGACCAAAAGCCTCACTTGGAAAAGCTGTAATTGCTTTTAAACAGTTACTTCAAGGAAGGCCCTTAAGGACTGATTCTGATTTAGCATATTCAGTGAGTGTCTTGAAGTATCATAAATTCTTGAAGTATCATTAAAGGAATGGATTAATTTAATTTATTAAGCTTTTCAATTTTATAGGCTTGATACCTCTACCAGCAGCATAATATCATACCCATTACTGGTTGCCTGAGTAAATATCACAGTTTAAAAGATCTGTGTGAATGAATAATGTATGAAGATGCTTTCCGCTTGTATGTGCTGGAGAGTTTTCCACTGATCAACCTCAATATAAGAAATGAGATGAAAACAGCTTCACTTAAATAAAACACATAGTAGCTACCCTGATGTAGACCTATTACTGCTGTCTTTTTGCTGGCTATTAACGGTACTTACTACTGTAATGTAGTGAGGTGCCATTTGCAGTTTGAAGGAGCTCATTTTGGTTGAGACTTTTGTTTGTGGTAATAAATTTTCCTTCTTCTTTACTTCTCTGTGCACGTGTCCAGTCCTGGGATTTGTTTTTCCGAAATGCTAATGCTGGCCAAGCATATGATCCCCATTTACCAGATCAGTTGGAAAGAAAGGCATCATTTCTTCAGAGCCATGGCCTGGCCCAGACACCGGGTAAAGCTGAAAAGCTTGTTGAAGATCACCTTGCTGTGCAGTCTTTGATAAGAGCATACCAAGTAAGTGTACTTTGTGGTAGGTGTGGAAAGGCCTCTTCTTACATTTTTGTTTGTCTTCTGATCTTAACTCTTGCCTGTTGTCTTAATTCTGGTCCAGAATGCCTTGAACTTGACAGTTTTATCTTCCCTGCACAGTGTCTGAACACTGAGGTCCTGGATTCAGATGGGGATGCTCCTCTCTCTGTCTTAGCAAATTCCAGATTCAGATTACCCACAGCCCTGATGCTTTTTATCTGACTTAACCTGGAAGCACTTTATGGAGATAGTAATTTGTGAAAGGAAATACAAATCTGTTGGATTTTGCCTGTTTACCAGGAGCAGAAGCCAAACATGTTGAAGCTTAGCCTTTACTATTCTTGACTATATTCAGATTGTGTATGTGTCTGATTCAGTAAGGTACCTGACGAAATTGGAAAACTAAGTTGTCTGAAATAGCTTTGCTTGATATGAAGGGAGTTGTCCCAGATATACTGGTACTAATGAATCTTCTGATTTGTGCAGTGAAATAAGAACTTTCCCCATTCTTCAACAGTAAACTTTTCCATGATCCAAGTCTGTCTTCACCTCTGGGAAAGTTTGTGTTATAGTTCTGAATGTTACTGCCCTTCTTTAAGAAAAGAGGAAGTGTGCTTCCCTACTCATACAACTGGTGTGAATTTTTAGATTCCTGATTTGAGCAGGATTATAGGTAGAAAGAAAGAGGAGAAATAATGAATTAACTAGAAGTTGAATTTTGGGAAGTTGACAGTACTGAGTTTGGGTCAGCTTTGATGAATTTCTTTTAGAGAGCTGTTCATCAAAGTTGACTTTGTTTCACACTCAGATTTTTTTTTTTTAAACTCTTTTATTAAATTATGAAATTAAGTCTAATATCCTTCTTTTTCCTGTAAAAGAAGAAGGATTTTGGAAATAGGACAGTGGTTTTGGTTAGGTATTTTCTAAATGTAAAACAAGTTTAAACATTTTTATTTAGGCTTCTGTTTAATATCTTAATTTCAATAAAAGGCTTAAAACCAGTGTGAAACAAAAAAACCCCAACCCACTAAACGTAGATCTGTGTTCCAGTTTGATTTTTAAATTGTTTTGGTTTTTTTTTTTGCCTTTTTTTAAATAAGTATACAACTTCCCAAGGTGTTTGCTACAGTTTGACTTAAGCAGATCTGTTCTGCCCTGCACTAAGAATTTAAACTCCTGTTTGCTATCATCAGAGGAATGGAAGAACAGCTCTTATTTCTGTACACATCACATTGTCACTGTTGATTCAGTTATGAACCATGTTATTCCGGCTGTTGGAGAAGTGGTGTAAAAGAGTAGAAAGTTTGTGAGTATAAAGAATATATGGAATTTGCTTAGAAATAGCTACGTAGAAAACAACTACTTCAGCCAGTTCACTTTTCCTTGCAGTAAAAAGTGGTTGAAGAATTAGAGACAATGGGAGAACGTTAGGCTACTTTGACACCATTTACTGGAAAATAGTTCAGGGATTGCCATTTTGTTCCCTTTATTTGAAAGACTGTGCCATGCAACTCAAGTGATGGAACAGAAATGTCTGTATAAATGGCAGGAACCCATGTGTCTGCAACAATGGAAGAGGTTTACCTAAGGCAACTGTCTGTTTTTAAAAGGTATTTAATACCCTGTAAATTCAGTGTTGAAGGGATATGATCAGTGTGACCTTCCTTCACCTGATAATGAAATGGAGAAGGATACAGAATTTTCATTTCTCAAACCTGTCGGTATTTTATGGGTTTTTGTGGTAAACTGCTTCGTGGTCTGTGGAGCTGATCTTCTGAAAAGGCAGTTAATCTCTTGCTTTTTTAATGCAGAGTACTAGATGCACTGAAAGGATTTCCGGTGAAATGTGTGTGCTTAACAAAAATGAGTCTACATAAATGAATTTCTTGAGTCTTCTTTTATAATGTAGAAAATAAAATTTTAAAGTCGAGTTTCAGGTAGTCTGTACTTGCACTTAGTCAAATTTATGGCAATTGTTGAAAAATTTCCATCTATGTGTTTTTGAAAGGTAGATCTCTGATTTTTGCAATTGTTACTACTTTCTGTATCCAGTGAAAAAAGTGGAAGTTCTTAAAAAATTACTTGATATTGAGGAAAATACTGTTTTCTAGTTAAAGAAAAAACTGCTCCTGGAGTGTAATATGGCAAATCGATTTGCTTTTCTGCATTTTGGCGTTCTTGCTAATCTTCTTCCTCTTCTTACTAATACAGCAGAACAGATGTAGCTTGGGGAGGTAAATTCTTTTTCTGTTGATGATGCTTGAGACAGAATTGTTTGCTTAGTTCCAGTCAGATAGACTTTGTGTGTGGTAAACAATGAGGTGGCACAGATGTTGCCGTGGGCATTATTTGGCCCGTCAGAGTTTTATTACTGGTGATTCATGAGTTGCAAAGAATCTCACAGGCCAGGCTGAATTTACAGGGCTGGTGGTTTTAAAAAAGATGGCATATTTCTGTTTGCTTATGAGTGGAAAGCACTTTGTTATGAACTCTCCTACAAATACAGAACATTTGAATAGTGTTTTTACAACTGATGAACCACTCTAATCACACTCTATTACTGTGTGGTGCAATTCATTATTAATATTGCAGTTTATTGGTATATCTTTTCAGAGACAATTAGAATACTAGTAGTGTAAATGAAATTCTACCAAGGTGATCTGAATTTGTCCTTAAAAAGAAAAATATTAAGAATAAAATATTAATATATTCATCTACAAAAAGCTTTACATTTGGTATAGGAGAGTCATGCACGAGAGGTACTAAAAAATGGGTTTTGTTTGTGGCTCTATTGAATCAATTAGTTATTTCTTCTGGAGCAATGTTATGTATTAATGTAAGGTACTAGTTTATAGCAACTTGTGATGTGGATCAACACCAGTAATATTGATAACTGAAAGATGGCTAAATTCCCTGCTGAATTTGTGTTCTTTGGTGTCTTGAATCAATTTTATCATAGATGAAATTCTCAAAATTGCATGATTGCGAATGAATGTTATCTGATACTATCTGATATGGAGCAGAGCTCAGGAAGAGCAATCCCTTCATTTCCAATGTAGACTTCTTCAGCACCAATCTATGTTTCAGGTCAGCAGTGCTCCATTTTAGCGTTCTGCAGGTATAGGAAGGAGGATTCAGGCAAAAATACAGAACGAATGAATTAGTGAATGAAAGGATCTATAGAGTAGTCATAGTTTCTTAATTTTGCCCAGATATTTAGAGTACAATCTTTAGTAGTTTTGGGTTTGATTTTTTTGTTTTTTTTTTTTACCTTCAGTATAATTCCAGTTAAAATTGTATGTGAGACAAAATAAAGCTTACGTTCTAATGTGTATTCAGCAATTTTTTATAGAAGTAGTATACATATCCAGAGATACATATGCTTATTTCCTGTTCTTACGGAAAAAGTTGGGAAATATGAGCCTCTCATGACATTAGTGGTATTTGTTTCACTTCATGGCTGATACACATGCTGTGGAGAGATCAGTGATTTTTTTTCCCTTTGTCTGATTTTTGTTAGTGTGATTTTATTTTTCTCTCACTTTCCTTCTATTTCAGATCCGTGGCCATCATGTGGCTCAGCTGGATCCCCTTGGAATTCTGGATGCAGACTTGGATTCGTTTGTTCCATCCGACTTAATCACTACAATCGATAAACTTGGTGTGTACACTGTATGCCTTGTTATTTGCAATGGTCGTTTGTCTCTTTTGTTTCATTGGGCTGAGGTGATTTAAAAAGACATTTCAGGAAAGCTTCTGCGTTTTCTGCTTGCTGGTATCATGAAATAGTTTCTTTGGCATCTGTAAGGAGGCTCAGATTTTAGGATGATGGAACTTCTACTCAGATCAGAGGTGAGGTTCCTGGGAATTTACCTTCTGATGAATGATGATTATAAACACTTTATAAACCCCAAATCTTATGGCTTGAGTCACACCAGAAATTAATACTAATCAATACATTAGGCCAAGATTCTGGTAATCTAATTTACTTTTATACCATTAAGCTTGATACTTGTTTTGACTGGGGACATCCTAAGGCTAGTCAATAGGAAAACCAAGTAAAACCAGCGTGCTGGATAGAGGAACTTAGCCTACATGGTTCTAGCCTCTGGTACTTCTTCCTTCTGTATAACTTGAAGAAGTCTGTTTGAAATTATCATAAGAAAACATGGAAAGTGTAGAATTCTTGACTTGTTTATGTAACTCAGTGGTGATCATTTTAGTTTACAGCTGAAAGAG
>NW_009934403.1:16548-49774 GCF_000696875.1 Nestor notabilis
GCTAGGGTCTGCTTTTGCAAAGGTTGTTCGGGTTGCTAAGAGGACATGGCTTTGAGAGATTGCACTGATCAATTTCTTTGCTCTCTCTGCTTGAATAAAAACCCATCTGATTGATTTTTCTCTACTCTTTAATCTACCTGGTTTGTTAAAAAGGTGGGTTTATACTTGGTGAAGACACTGAATCAATTTTATTTTGGTACGTAGGGAAGCTTTTTGGACAAGGCATAAAATATAGTGCAAATAGTAGAGAAAACACATTCTGCTTAATTTTACTTTACGTACCTCTACTGCCTCTTTGCTGCTTTATTTTCTATTTCTGGTGGTAGGAAAAGAAGCAGTTCTGACCCTTTATCATATAAAGGCAGTGGAGTGCTTAAGACTAAATAGAGAGGTGCTAACACAAATCAGGGGTTCTTTCTGAAGTTTGTCAGCTTTGATTAAAGGAAAATACCTACTAGAAAATACATTAGACATTTACTGAGTAAATATAATTTGTTTGGAGCATGGATGATTGCTAGCATGTCAGTACAAATGTCTTTAAACTCTGCAGATAGTTTAGTAAGAGCATTGTGACTCACCAGAAGGCATCATACTGAAGCTCTCATGAGCATAGGAAAAACACGCTAGACTCTGAATGAGGGGGAGGGATGTGTCTGAGAGTGTAATTGAGGTGATATTTCAGTTTGTGAGGGAAAACAACATTTCTAACACCGTCTTGGCATCACAAAAAAGGGAAGGATCTCAAATGTTGTCTATCCTTGAATGTTCCAGGCAGAAAACTTGTGAAAGGTCTCTGGTAGTACAGAAAGTATTTTAGTGTTTGATTTTTCTGTTCATTTTCTTTGTCGTGTCATCTGATTTCTTTTTTAAGAAACCTTCTGGAAGGAAGTTTCTTCTCGGAGTTGCTTTTAAGAATGCAGCTAGTTGCAGAAGTACCTACTGCATGATTCAAGTTATAAAATAGCTTTCAGGAGCTCTTGGATTTCCGCAAGGTTGTATCTCTTTAAACAGGAGATGATGCTTCAGTAAATATGCAGTGCTGTCGTACAAAGCACAGATGTTCTGTGTGTGCCCAAATCACTCCTGTATGTGTTCTGGTTTATGCATGGCAGAACATGAAGAGCCTATGAAGTGTGAGAGAAAGTCAGCAAAAGAAAAGAAAAAAAAAAGGATGTTAGCACTGCTTGGTTTCAAAAGACACTAAAGCCCCTGTCATCCCCTCTGTCCCTCCCAGCTCCTCCTTTTCTTCTCTCTCTTTTTTTTTTGTTTTCCTTTTTTAGATTATAGAAAACCAGAATTAATTTTGTGCTGGAAAAATTTACTATGGTACAAAAAAGGAGAAATAGTGGTGCACAAACACTTATTTTGGTCACTCCAGATTTGATATTTTAATGTATTATTAAAATATTATTAAAACCAAAATATACTATTTTAAAATATATTATTTTTAGAACACAAAATGTGTTATTACCGACAGTGCTATATAGTAAAAGTGATGGTATAACAGAGGTCTAGGGCCTGGCTTCAACTCTAAATGTTAAGTTCCATTATTTTTCATCTTTTAATTGCTTCTTTGCTTTCATCATCAGAAAATTCATTTATGAGGAAATAGGGAGTGCTGTTCTATATTGATTTAAGCATTATGTGCAGGCTTATCACTGCCATACAGTGTTAAAGTGGATGCCTACCACTTATCCAGAACCAAGATAGAGTTCAAAACTAAAAGTAAAGAAGCTATTTTTAGCTTTTAAAATATTTTAGATGTCCACACACACATATAAGTTTTATGTATATATAAGTTTCTATAGCTTACATAGCTTATAGCTGTGTGTAAGGTGTATTGTAAATTTTATATATTTGCTTCTTAAAATTGTAAGAAGCTATTTTTCCTTTCTTCACTGAACAGGTTTAGATTAACCTGTACCATGCAAAGCCTTTAACTTGCACTGATACCAGTTTTTCAGTCTTGTCTGTTATTTGGCTTTTGAAACTGCATAATAGTTAAGTTAAATATTTTCTTAAACCATATTCTAAGCCAGAAGAGTTTCAGATATGTTGAAATCAAGATGGGACAATACGCTTAAACAAGCCGTTTGTTTAGTTGTGGGGGTGCGTGTGTGGGAATGTGGCTGTTTTATAAGGGGTCACCCTTATAAAATGGGAAATAGAGCTGTACAGGTCATTACATGGCTATTTCAAACTTCCCTATAAAGAGAGAGAGGGTGAACAGAGCTATCTTGAAAGATCTACCAGAGTGTTTGCACAGCATAACATTGAACATGTTCTGTGTTTTCTCTATTAATTTCTATCTATTAATGTTGTATAAAGTAGTCTCGTATGCTTCCCGCCAACTGGTTCTGTCTGTTAAAAGTGGTTCTTTTTGTGTTTGCTGCTCATGATAGAGCAAGGAAGAAATCCCAATCGTTACAGTTAAGTTATTTTACTAAACAGTGAAGTGCAAGGTATAATATGGGGAGTTGATGGCACATATGTGAGAATATGAAAAGGTTTGGGTGATTTTAATTTCAGTTGTTCTATCTGAGCATTTAAGAAAGAATGGTTTTGTACTTCTAATCAAATAATAACTATTTAATTAAAACATTCCAGACTAATGGATGCCTCCAAAATGCTCACATTTTAAATTTTTAATCTGGTACCTTCTTTCTTGATATTGCTTTATTAAACTTAATTCATGGTGGTTTGAAAAACAATGGTGGTTTCCTTTTTGTCTCTTGCCCTGCTTCACAAATTGATAATGTACCTGTTGTAGGGTTTTATGGTTTGCATGAATCAGATTTGGACAAAGTCTTTCAGCTGCCTACAACCACCTTCATAGGAGGAAATGAGAACAGTCTTTCTTTGCGAGAGATCATCAAACGTCTGGAGGTCAGTGGGACGTTTTGTGATTTGTGATTGTTTTTCGTCCAAACGGAAGTGAACATTTTCCAGTTGTCAGTCACAAACTTACCATTTTTCAGTTATTAACAGAGCATGTAAGGAATCCAAATGATGTTAAAAAAAACCCTTGCACTGTTTCTAGAGATGGCAGCACCCTCGGTTTCATTGCCTGCATATCTGAAATACATAGATTAAGAATGAGTAGAAAAGAG
This sequence comes from Nestor notabilis, assembly GCF_000696875.1. Classification (NCBI taxonomy): domain Eukaryota; kingdom Metazoa; phylum Chordata; class Aves; order Psittaciformes; family Psittacidae; genus Nestor; species Nestor notabilis. The sequence goes on from NW_009934403.1 coordinate 19,659, forward strand.
GTGAATATGGTAGAATACTAATTCGGGCCTTAGTTCTCTAAAGAGCTGACTTTGTTTCAAAGGGATAGAGCCTTTAGAACTTGTCTTTTAAATGTTCTATGACACATAAAACACCTTTGCACCTTTTTACTCAGGATGTGCAGGGGTTGCGCTCAGAGCCCTAGCTTTAATGAGGCTTCTACCTAAGTGAAAATATGAGGTATGGGTACTAAATTCATGAAAGCCCAGTTGTAGTTTGTAGACAGTGATGGCCCTCATTTTCCATCCCCAATCCTTTTTCTAGAGTTTTGTTATCTGACAGGTGATATGGTTATGCCATATGAAGTCATCAAAGCTAAAATAATTGAAAACAAAAATACTTTGAAGGAATAAATACAATTAGAGGGGAACTCCAAATAGCAAAACAGTGAGTAGGAATGGGAATGAATCTGTAAACTACTGAGCTAGTAAGTACTGGATATTTCCGTTTGTCCTTTTTCCATGATGTTGGAGTACTGAAGTTGTAGAGATTTCTGTTGCACAGTAATGAAATCCATTGGAGTAAAAAGGACTAGGAGTGAGGAAATAATTTAAAGGATGAAATACAGAACTGTGTTACACGAATGTAAAAGTAAAAGCATGTAAGAGTTCATGGCTTTGACCTATTGCAAATGTGAGAGAATGTATTGACTTGCACGTCTGACAATTACATCAGTTTAGTTGAAGCACGGTAGCTTGTTAAGTCACAACATCTCTGTTGCACAGTTGAGCTCTATATTTGCTTTCTGGTTTTTGCACTGCATGCCTCTGCAACAGTTTTCAGGAGATAACCCTGAAAATTGTCATGTGCAAATAAATAGGCAAAATCAATAGGAAAATCTAAAAACCTCAAGGAACTGAAAAAAGAGAGGTAACCCTCTGGCTTTCTTCTTCTCTCCAGAGCTTTGGGTTTCTTTTTAATTGAAGTTAACATTCAGTTCCTTTTTAAAGGTAGTAGAGATCACATACTATGTTTTCAGAGTGGGTTTGTCTCAAATCAAACTCAAAATGAGTCTTAGTTCTGTTGACTTGGATTTTGGACACATTTTTTCTGGAGAAATATTCTAAGGTAAGAAAAAGAGAATGGAAAAATGCAACAGGCAGATGAAATTTCTGAAATGTCTTTACATTTTTCCCTGCCCTTTCTCTGCTCTCAGCTGCTTGCCTTCTTTTTGAGATGTCCAGTCTTCTGAGACTTGGCAGTTACCAGATAATTTGCATGAGGCTTCATAGCTGCCCTCTCATTGTCTTTATGGCTTGATTTCAGGTGACATTTAAAAAAGACAGGGTAAATTTTGATGAATGTCATGAAATCCTTGCTGGTGCATCTAAAGAAAAGACTAATATGCCTGTAAGAACAGTAGTGAGTTAGGTGAAATATGCCAGTCAGTTTAAGGCAGGTTTATCAGCCTGCGTTGAATGTATAACCAAATGAGAATCTTCCTGATCCAAAATTTTGAAATGTTACTTTGTAGAGAAAGTTTTCTGGCACAAAATTAGATTCAGTAAAATAATTTATTTGCTTGTAGGATTACTGTGGGGAAGATATAGTGGAAGAGGAAGAAGACAGCATAGCTTTCAGAGGAATAATATACTCAGAAAATATAATTTGAAAAATACATTTGTTTCTTCATGGCTCATTAACTTCCAAAGCCTATGTGTTGGTGTTTTCGCATCCTAGAATACCTATTGCCAACACATTGGCTTGGAGTTTATGTTCATCAATGATGTGGAGCAGTGCCAATGGATCCGGCAGAAGTTTGAGACCCCGGGAGTTATGAAGTTTACTAATGAGGAAAAAAGGACTTTGTTAGCAAGGCTGGTGCGCTCAATGAGGTATGCTGGGGTGGCACTTGGGACTGCTCTATGGCTGCCACATATAAGCTGGTGTGATGGGTAAATTGCTGAGGTGGAAGTGAAGAGTCTAAGTGAAATTGAGTACAAGTGGGTGTACTTAGTCTGACTGTGATATCAGAGAGAAGTGTCTGCTGTGAGGTGGAGTCAGGGTCTGCGTAGTGAATGTTAGTATTCCATTTCCTTAAAAGGCAGGTTGTTTTGTAACACTTGTGCAGCCTTTAGTGGTATATCTGGCAATGTTTTTATTGGCTTGCAGAGATAAACTGGGGAAAAAATATTTCAACAGACTAATATATCTTTGTTAGAGATTCATTATTTGTTTTGGAAAATAGGTGTCAGAACAGCACTGGATACTGATCTTCTGCTATATTCTATCTACTGTGCATCTTTGTAGTGGCACATGATCAAAGGAAGCCATCCCAGTGGTCAGCTCAGGAAGAATTTTTAGATGGGTAAGGTGTCCCTGCCTATGGCAGTTGGAACTAGATGATATTAAGGTCCTTTCCAACCCCAACCATTCTATGATTCTATGGGTGAAGCGTTGACATGAGCATTGTTTGACTTGCTGGGATGGTAACAGTCTCTTTGGAAAGCTGTGCCAAGATGGGGCTGGGTTTGAGAGGCATAATGTGATTTAAAGTCCTGTTTTTGCTATTTTCCTTTTGAGGTATGCCAAGATGTGCTGTACTGTTGCATGACCTGGCAGCAGGAGTTTTGGTCTCTGCAATATATGAATGCATGCTTGGAAACAGCTTATTGATTGCTCCCCTTGTGGCAATCTATATGGAAATACTGTGATCCCAGACACTGAATTACCCTCTCACCCCTAGAACAAGAATGTATTCTCAGGCACATGATATATTCTAGTTCTTGCGGTTTGAAACAGTTTGTATAGCCTTTGAAGTGAAGTGGGGAGGAGAATAGAAAGAATGTAGACCCCACAGATGTGAGACTGAAACATTGTAGTTCTGGCTTAAGTTGCTACAGCACTGAGTAGGAAAACTGTGTGTACACCACTTTGATTTGTCATGTGGGACTTACTGTTCACATGGGAACTCACTTGCAGTTTATATAAACTGGCATAGCCCATCAGACTTCCCTGAGGAATTCCGATAGAATAGCTCAGCTGAGGGTCTGGCTTGTTGCTTGGATGATTGAATTGTGAGGGTATTGATGGGTAGCTAAGGAAAAGTCTTTCAGCAACTCTTCATTTCACTGCTTTTAGGACTTCAATCTAAAGAGGTAAATGTCAGCATTCTAAGTGAGGAATAGGCCAAGTATTAATGGATTATGGCAGTGTTACGAGTTGAGGCATTGCACAGATGATGTAACCAATACAGTTATTTTCATGAAGATGTATTTTCTTCGCCTTTTGTATGCCCAAGCTTTACAACGTACAATCCTTTCAACATTTGTTATAAGGTACATTTTAAACACTCACATTGCCTCTGGCCCAAATGCATTAAAGAATGAAAGAACATAGAGCTGTCTAGGATTGACATCTTTCTCCCGCTGAAGCTGAGGCAGAGATACATGCCCTAGTTCTTTTTGGCATGTTACCAACTGTTACGTCACATGGTCTGAGAGAAGCCTTGCTGTTGAATAGGACCTATGAAGTCGGCGTGTGGTTTTCTACAAGCATTTAATTATTACTTCCAGAAAATACATGTTCTCTGTTCTCTTATCTTCAGTCCATAGAAGAGGCTTCTTTGCTGTTGCTCTGCCTTCCCAGTGGGCAGTATACCTTTTGTGTACATGAGAAGGAGCAGAGTTTAACTTGGGAAATTAATTTTGTCCAAGATGGAGACTCATCTTCCTGTCTGAATTGTTTCAAAGTCCTGGTAAATACCTCTCAGATAGAGATGACTTAATTAGATGACTTAATTCTCTCCTATGACTCCTCCCTACATATGGCTTACTTCCAGAGGCCTAAAAACATGTATTCACATATGCTTTAAAACAGTGTAATGTAGTTTTACTTGCTAAAAGATGTATGACAACAAATAAGTGTTTGTTACATTGTCTTAATAAAACACTGTCTCTTGTTTTGGTTATGTTTTGTTTTGTTTTCTTTTTGGCAAAGATTTGAAGACTTCCTTGCTCGCAAGTGGTCTTCTGAAAAGAGATTTGGTTTGGAAGGATGTGAAGTAATGATTCCTGCACTTAAGACCATCATTGATAAATCCAGTGAAATGGGAATTGAATATGTTATAATGGGGATGCCTCATAGGTAATGTTGATGGAAACCTCCCAGCAAATGAGCTTATTGTCTTAAAACAAGTTTTGGGTTCTAGAAGTTTATTAAGGAAGTTGATATTAGAGCATCTAGGGTAGCAAGAGTCAGCCATAGTAAGTAATGGAAACACAGAACTGTAACGAATACCTGTCAGTGAGTGGCTACAGGCTTCACAGGTAAATGCTAGCAAAACTCTTTTCAGTGTACTTTGATGCTGCAAGCGAATGGGGCAGCAGCCGTCGTATCTATCCCATCGCATAGAATGTAAATCTGAGAAGGCTTGGTGAGATAGTATCAAACTTACTGTTGCAGTCTGCCTTTAATTAACTATTAATGTCATTATATTAAGACTGTTAGGTAGCTACAAAATTCATTGCTCCTGCTTGGATAATAGTGTGTTATAAAACATCTGTGGGAATGTATTGGAGGAATTTTGCAATGGGAAGAAGGGTAGAATGAAGGATTTCAGGTTCAAAAGTTTGAAGTGAACTTCTTGTGAATTGCTGACAGAGGGTCTTGCTGATTTTTATAAACTTCATGCTGTTAACTCTGTTATTATCATTTCTGAGACATAACTGTATTTGGAATTTTTTTAGAGGTAGGCTGAATGTGTTGGCTAATGTAATCCGAAAAGAGCTGGAGCAGATCTTCTGTCAGTTTGATCCCAAACTTGAAGCAGCTGATGAGGTAAGATGCTTCTTCAGTAGATTTATGTAGAGAGGTCAATATTCAAGGTAGTTTCTTAGTAATTTTGCTCATGGTTATTGTGAAAAGAACATTATCAGCTGCCAAATTGCATTTCTTCTTTTGTAGTTTGAGCAATGTGATTTGGTGAAATTTCTTAACAGTTTTAAAGACTATACTGTACTTCTAACATGCAGAAGGTATCTCAGGAGTGATTACAGATAGTTAAGTTCCAGGTCATTTGATTGAGTTCGTAATCCCTAAGCATCTTTCATTGTTTTATATAAATGAAATGAATGTCAATATTTTGTAAATATTTATCCAGTATTGAATAGGGATACTCCAATTTGAAATTATGGTGTTATACCCATAGTGCATATTGATGTACAGTTAGCTAGATGCGTTTTTCAGACTGAAAGCACAACTTTTAGGCATAGTCAATAGAATGTAGCTGGTATAAATGACATTCCTGAATTGTGGCTACATCTTGCATGTTAGGGATCTGGGGATGTAAAATATCATCTGGGAATGTACCATGAGAGGATCAACCGGGCAACAAACAAGAAAATCACTCTGTCCCTGATGGCTAACCCTTCTCACTTGGAAGCAGTTGATCCCGTTGTGCAAGGGAAAACAAAAGCTGAACAGTTTTATCGAGGGGATACAGCAGGGAAGAAGGTAAATATTGTTTAATGTAGTAACACTTACTAGTAGCTTTTCATATTATTTTAAATAAAAACAGTTTACCAGTAGTTTTTTTCACAGGGTCTTCCTCTTTTCCCCTTTCACAAAAGGGATATATCACCTGTTAAACTAGATAAGGCTTCTGACATGCTACCTCAAGGGTAACTTCAGGAAGTAGGCTTAAACTTTCTTTCATTTGTGAAGTAAGCAAAGTCAGCAGAATGCTGAGAAGTGTCTGGTTTATTATAAAAATACAGTTCTATTTTTTAAGCATTAAAGAAATATGAAGCAAAGAAAAAAATGAAAGGATTAAATTGCAGTTTTGCTTCTTAATACATATGTGCGGATATGTGTGTATAATCCTCCCTTTAGGTTATGTCCATATTATTGCACGGGGATGCTGCCTTTGCAGGACAAGGAGTGGTTTATGAGACATTTCATCTTAGTGACCTGCCATCCTATACCACAAATGGCACTATTCATGTTGTGGTCAACAACCAGGTAACAAGTAGAGCGTTTTCCAATCAATTTGTCTTCTGAATAGTTGCTAGTGTATTTGGTTTTATTCTTGTTTTCATTAGCTGGGTGCATTGTCCCTTCTGTTCATTAGAGTGATTAGGATGTTCCTGAAAATTATCATAGTATCTAGCAACTCTGACTGAGTAATATTTTATTACCTATATTTATTTTATTCAATTTGTGAATTGTTTGCTTTGTTTTCTTTTTAAGGGAGCAAAATGAAGCTAGCTAGCCAAAACGAAAAGCCGATAGTACTGCTGTCTAAATGACTATTAAATGAAAATCTTAAATGTTTAAAACAAAGTAGAGGGTGATGCCCAACTTACTTAATGGAAGTTTCTGGAATTTTTAGATTGGCTTCACCACAGACCCCCGTATGGCCCGTTCATCTCCATATCCTACTGATGTTGCTCGTGTGGTCAATGCTCCCATTTTTCATGTGAATGCTGATGACCCTGAAGCAGTGATGTATGTGTGTAATGTAGCTGCAGAATGGCGAAACACATTCAATAAAGATGTGGTGGTTGACTTGGTAGGTCTTGATTTTTTTTTTTTTTTTTTTGTTCTGTATATTATGGACTACTCTCTTATTTTTATGTGGCTTAGAAGACCCTGTTGTCACGGTTTAAGGCCAGCCGGTAACTCGGAACCACGCAGCTGTTCACTCACTCCCCCTCTTCTTCCTCCCCCCGCTCCCGGAGGGATGGGGAGGAGAATCAGAAGAATGTAATTCCCATGGGTTGAGATAACAGCAGTCCAGTAACTAAGGTATAATACAAAACCACTACTTATCATAATAATGATGAGGGAAATAACAAGGGGAGAGGATCCAACTGCTCACCACCCGCCGACCGATACCCCGCCCGACCCGAGCAGCGATCTGGGCCTTCCGGGTAACTCCCCCCAGTTTCTATACTGGGCATGACGTGCTGTGGTATGGAATACCCCTTTGGCCAGTTTGGGTCAGGTGTCCTGTCTCTGCTTCCTCCTGGCTTCCCCTCCTCCCGGGCAGAGCATGAGACTGAGAAAGTCCTTGGTTGGGGTAAACATTACTGAGCAACAACTAAAAACATCGGTGTTATCAGCGTTGTTCCCAGACTGAAAGTCAAAACCACAGCTCTGCACCAGCTACTAAGAAGGAGAAAAAATGACTGCTACAGCTGAACCCAGGACACCTGTAAAGAAAGATACTTTGATTTTAATGGCCTTCAGTTTCTTCATTTAAACACAGCAAAACAGTAATAGGCCCACAAGAATCCATAAATGTTTTTATACCATAAACCTCCTAAAATCTCTGTAAAACTATGAAATGGAAAGATTGCATTTTACATTTTTTTCTTACCAACAGAAACAATCTCTCCCATTGTAGGTTTGCTACCGTAGGAGAGGGCACAATGAAATGGATGAACCAATGTTCACTCAGCCTCTAATGTACAAGCAGATTCATAAGCAGGTGCCGGTGCTGAAGAAGTATGCTGACAAACTGATTGCGGATGGGACTGTAACACTGCAGGAGTTTGAGGTACATGTCAGCAGAGTTAAAGTGAACTTAAGAAGCTGTCAGTAGGAAGACACAAATGTCACTGTATACCGTTTGCTTAAAAGCCTTCATTGCATTACTGTGATGTTTTCAGCCTTTGACGTGTTCTGATTCAATTTGGTTTGGATTTTCTAGTATTGTTCTATTGAAAGGACATAAAATACTGTGAAGTAATTAATACATACTGCACAAAAAATTTGCTTCAGTTCTGAGATTTGTAAAAGGTGATCAAATGTGAGTGTTGGAGATGAAGGCATGTGTCAGCTGTTCTTTTTCATCTCTAGAATCCTGATTCAGCAGTAAGACAGTATTTGAATGTTTATAGGTATAACTGTAGCTTCATATCGATAATGTATCCAGCAGTCATGCAATAACATCAGTTTAGTGGTTTTATTTTCTTGCAGTAATTAAACTAAGTTCAGAGGTCACTTGAAATACTCCAGAAGGATAAAGTGTAGAGTCTGGTGCCTATATGAAGCTAGTTAGATCTTTACCTTAGTCTTTGTGAAAGTGAATGAGTACAGTGCATATGTAACAAAGGATCTTCTGAGAAGTTGTGGCTAGTTATGTAGTGACACAGTACTACAGATCAACAAAAAACCCCAGTTTGTGCAGGTGCATTCTGTTGTCCGCAAGAATGATCACAGCTCATGCAGAAATAGCTATCCTGAGTCATAAGAATGTGCCAGTAGTGTCATGGGCTCTGGTGACTGGATCCAGGATCCTGGATCGATGTTTTGCTGTATAGACTGAGCTCAACATTGCTGTTAATTACTTTAAAGATTAGCTAGTTCAGTAACTCAAGTGTAGTTTTGGATTGAAACATAGATACTGTAATTATAGAGGCATTCTGCCTCTACATAAGATGACTTTGTATCTGTTGCCATTGACAGCTGTGGCTAGCAGATTCTTAGCTAGGCTGTTCTAGCTGGGATAATTTTGTAGGGGGTTCTTTCCTAGTCTTTAGTGGTTTCTGTAGCCGGAAATGTGAGAACTGAATAATTCTGATCTTAGAAGTGTCAGCTATGTTTGGTACTTCAGTTCTGTCTCATTCTAGAGTTAATACTTACAAATTCAGCTCTTGGTACTCTCCTCTATCCAATACACTAAATAATTTATTTAGAGTAATGTGGGTAAGCATGTTTCTAGAAGGCATCTTGATCCTAGATAAAATGAAATTGTTTGCATAATTGTAATTTTCTTCAGAAGTTAAGTAACTGGGTGTTTTATACTGAATGATAGGTCTCATCTGTAAGATGCGAGAGTGTTTTAAAATGAAAGTTTTTGTTTTGCAGGAAGAAATTGCAAAGTATGATAGAATATGTGAAGAAGCATATACTAGATCTAAGGATAATAAGATCCTACATATTAAGCACTGGCTCGATTCACCTTGGCCTGGTAAGGAGCATCCTTTCACTTATCCTAATGTTAATGTTGTGCTTTTATTTTAAGTCCATATTCTAGGACTCTTAAATGCTTTTTATCAGACAGTGTTCCTTTAAAATAGAATGTGACCTTTGTTTTCCCCCTCTTAATAGTAAATGAAACATTTTGCCAGATCAACTTGAAAGAGATGCTTTTGTTAAAAACTGTGTGAAGTAAGGTGTGACTTTGAAAAAGTTGTCTGAAAAGACTGAAAAGTTTAGTAGAGAAGTGTTTTTTCTGTAATGTTAATACTGTCTCTGCCTTCAGAGTTTGGTTTTGGTTTTTTTTGAGGGATTGAGATGCCATATGCCTTTTATTGGCTGCCTCTGCCCACGTAGTTGGACTTCACAGGGAGTAAAAGCAGAAACAAAACAAATCATTGTGTGCCTGTAAGATTAAGTTCTATTGTCATACAATCAAAATGATTGTGTCTCTCAGTGAAAGGTGAAGTACTAGGGTTAGGCTGCTGCTTAGAATGTCTTTTAAGAGTTGCAAGTTTTTAAATTAACTGTAGATAGTGTAGGTACATCTTAATCAGTCCTTGAACATCTCACTAAATTTTTTATTTCCAGGATTCTTTAATGTGGATGGAGAACCCAAGAGCATGTCTTGTCCTCCAACTGGTATTTCAGAAGACCTACTGACTCATATTGGCAATGTAGCGAGTTCAGTGCCAGTCAAAGACTTCAAAATACATGCAGGTCAGCTGGATTCTTTGTTTCTCCTGGTGGCTGTGTTTCTTGCTCAGATTTTATATTGCTGCTGCTGGGTCATTTTCCAAAGAGGAAAATGCCTGTGACTTTTATTTTAACTCTTCCACCCTATAGTCAAGGAGAATGTGACAGTTAACGTCCTGCTGCTTGTTCTCAGCATAATGTTCTTTCAGTATCATACTACTTCTGCTCCTTACCTCATTAAAATAGATTTTCCTCTGAGGATGGTGAAAGTCTCTTTGTTAAGTTAACATCTCCATTCATTCTTCAAGTCCTTGTGGAAGATGCTGCCTCTATGCAGCACGTTTGTGGACTTACTAGGGAGTAAGGCACCCATCTCAGGAAGAACTATTAATGTGTTTTTTTTAATGCTAAAACCAGTGGTAATACGAGGTGTACTTAAGATACTTTTCTTGTAGTTAGATAACTTTCTACTCAGGAATATATATAACGTGTTTTGTCTTACCAAGTTATAAAACCTTCACTGTAAGAAAACAGCTGTTGTTTGCCAACTGAAAACCTGTTGGCAGCTGCTACAAATTCCCATTTATATGACATTCATAGTATCGATCAATCCGTCCTCTTTCACTTTGCAGCATCTCCAGAAGTCCAGTAAGACAAATGTCAAGGAAAAATGAGTGAGAAAGAGAGAAGAAAAAAATAATGAACCCAATAGCTGATATTTTCAGTCTCTTATAAAACAGTTAGAGGTGTGAAAATAAATCTTTAGGAAGAAGTATTTCACCGTGAGCCTTTTTTATTGTCCTCAGTAGTTTCTGACACAGCCAGTCATATTTTCTTCTTCTAAAACAAGGTATGAACATTATGCAATGCTTTGCCTAGGAAGCAAGTTATTTTACTTTGCTAGCAGTTTAGTTCTAGAAGAACAACTTGTTGACCCTGTTAGGATCTGTGTTTAAGTTAGCCAGTGGGGAAGGAGAATGGTGAATGTAACATGACTATAAAAGATCTCTGAAGTAGGTCCACTGGTTTCTGATATTTATTCCAATATAGGACTCTCTCGGATTTTGAGAGCCCGCTTGGAAATGACCAAGAACAGGGTTGTTGACTGGGCCTTAGCAGAATACATGGCTTTTGGCTCTTTTCTGAAAGAAGGAATCCACGTCCGACTAAGTGGACAGGATGTGGAGAGGGGTACTTTTAGGTGAGTACAGTGCTATTACATGCTGTCCTATACTTAAAGAAACGCCTTGGCATTTTTCGAACAATATGGTCATCTATTGGTAAGGGCAAGTTAAAGCTATTAGCATCAATCTGAATGTTATGTATTCTGGCACTCAAGAATAATCAAACCTCCTATGTCTCTGTATACATAATTTTAAAGAATTGTATTTAAAGCAGAGCAAATGTTCTTAGATATTTTCTTTTTTTGCTGAAAAGCAGAAATGATATATTTTTTTTCTTTCTGCTTTTTAACTGAGAATTCAGCTGCAATTCATCCAATTGCTGGGAAGTAAAAGAAGGGTATTTGCTGATGCAGATTGTGTAGTCTTTTGAATACTATTCCAGTGGTGGCTGTCTGAAGCTCGGATATCCTGTGAACAAACGTTTTGACAATTGGCAAGCCTTTTTAAAGTGAAATAAGGTCCTTTGTACTGAGACTTTTAGTGACTATGGAGCATGAATAAATGCAGAATCTGATCATTCCGTAAAATATATACAGTTCTGCTGCCTTACCTGATTCTCCATAGAGTAACATGTTAACGATGTGTTTAATTGCAGCCTTTGATGTGAAGCTCATTGCTGGGGGTGAATAAACTAGCAGCTGCACTGTGCTTCATTGTGAATGCTTGCAGAAAAGAGAGATAAATTTCAGTGCCTGTCTTCTCTGGAACAGTGTTGTGTTTCTGTGCTGAGCTTCATTTGGTATCCAGTCTTTTGGACATTCTTCTTTTTGCTCCTACAGAAAATGGCAGTTTTAACAAAATCCTTTGGACAAGACCTGAAAACAAAACTGAAAACTGGGAGATTTCCCCACCACTCTGATTTCTCATCTTCCTTGATTTTAGTACCATGGTCTTGTAAAGTGGTGATCATCTCCTGGGAGAGGAATACACATGTTCATTGGTTAGCAAACTGCCAACCTATTGCTGGAGGGTACTTAGTCATGTCTTGCACACACCTATAGACTTGTCGTGAGAGTTCTGGTTCTCAGTATTCCCAAGTTCTTTCCCTGGTGGAAGAGGATTTTCCAGAACAATCATCCAGATTTTTCTTGATGTTTAAGATAAAAATAATTGTTATGCTCACAGCAACATAGGGGAAAAAATAGAAAACATGTTCAAATAAAAAGCCATTCAGACTGCTGAAGACTAGCTAAGGATTCCTGTGCCATCTGGATTTTATTATGCAGTCTTATCAATAGACAGAAGCTGGATAAAACTGCAGATAGAAGCACTGGGCCCCTTCTCATCTTGGAGACACACTCTGGAGAAGGGAAAGAAAGGGGAAGAGAGAGACTTGACTCTGTACTGATTTGATGTCAGTAAACCTGACAGTTGCACAACAGCAATATCTGGCATGTATGTCTGAACATTTCTGGCTGTCCGTCTGTGCTCACTGTAATCACTTTTTGTTGGGGAAACAAAACTTTGTGCTGAAGAAGCTTATTGTCTAGCTAGGCCTTCTATCTTTGGCTGGTGGCAAAAATTATTTCTGCTTAACAGCTGTCTGCTGTGTGTATTTTCCCCTTTCTATCTACTTCCCTCCCTGTGCTGTTCTTCAAATATTCTGTCTTTTCCTGGCCTTATATTGTTGACTTCTAAATAAATTTCAGAGCTCTTTTGCTAGCAGTTATTTTATAGCAAATGGAAGCACAAAAAGATTCAGTCCCCAGTTCAGTGTTGGCAGCTATACAACACACAGTAGTTGTTACCAGTATAATAGCTGTCCTTATGTTAGCAGTTGTAAAGCTGGACATATTGGTGTGATTCACTCAGTTAGTCTGCTCAGGGAGTTAATGGATTACAGTAATTACTTCAGTCATCTCTGTTTTGGTAGCGTTCCTCGGTGCCTCATTCTAATGCTGATTAATGGTGTTCTATAGAACTGTAAATGGTGCATGTGAGTGGAAATAACAGGAAAGAGGATACAACTGCTTCAAGTCTTGGTGCTGAGATTCAATTCAATTACATTTTTGCATAAAAGACAAACAGTTCTTTTAAGGAAAAGATTACTAGAATTTGCCAGGGAGGCAAAGTGAAATGTTTTTAATAACAATTTTGTTCTTCAGCTTGGTTTTTGTTTTTTGGGGTATTTTTTGTTTTGGTTTTGGTTTTTTTTTACTTTAAACGGTCTGTTCTATAGCAACAACCTCCCTACCCCTTTGCCTTTTCCCCCTAGTTCTTCTAGGGACAAGGTATTTTCAGTTTCCATGAGTGCTTGAGATCAAGCCTGTATAGTCAGTGAAAGTCCATATAGTGCAGCAATTGTATTTAGACATGTAATTGTATCACTAGGTTTCAGCCAGACCAGGGTTGTGTGTAAAGCAAAGGTAACTGTGTCACTTGCATGCTTTCTAGAACATAGCTTTGATGGTTTATCTTTGAAAATAGCTCTGTTAAAGCCCGAAGTTATTCTTAATCAGTAAATTGCTTTCAACAACTGTTTGCAGCCATCGTCATCATGTGCTTCATGATCAAGAAGTTGACAAGCGAACGTGTGTTCCCATGAATCACCTCTGGGAGCAGCAGGCCCCCTATACGGTGTGCAACAGCTCCCTTTCAGAATATGGTGTCTTAGGTATGTCTTGGGGTTACTATCTGACAGATCTTAATAAGTCTCAAACAAGATGTAGGAAATTATGACTGATAATTAAGAGGACTTTTTTTCAGACTTTGCTTCAATGTGGTTAAGTCTTCTGGTTGCAAAGTTTTACTTTGTTACTTGAGTTTGACAAGTCTAAACCCAGGCAAACGTCTCCTGCTAGTAGCATTTAATAATAAGCAAACTCTGCCTTTGTTATATTTTGACATTATCATAATAGTAATGTTTTTTATCAGGTGGGAACCAGGAATTGCAGAACAGGGGCCTAAAATCCAATCAAAATGCCTAAGCTGATTTCCCTCCACTCCCTGAAAAAAGTAGTTCTATCAGGAGATTGAATAAATTTACCCTGTTCATTGTAAGATTTGCCTCTTACTGTCTTCTTACCTTGAATTTTGAATGTGTTGCCTGTGGGATCGGCCATATGAATTTGCAGGTTGTGGTGTACAAAACTTTCTGCACTCTTCAGATAGTACACCTATTTGTTTAGGCTGCTTAGAACCTGCTTGTACTTCAAAACTGTAAACTGGGAGGCTTAAGTAGAGTTTGGTGGATAAATCACAGGATCAGTTCCATTAGTATTCAATGAGACATTACACGATAATGAGAGAAGATTAGTTTCAGAGAATAATGTAGCTATGCAAGAAGCAGAGCTCATCAAGGAAGAGAATGTGGAAAAAAGCTGTAAAACCGTTATATATGAACCAGATATCAAAGCTCTCCCTCTCAGGTTGTGGCATCCCTTAAACAAGCATCCCCACATGTTACAATTTTGGGATTCAATTGAAAGTTTCCATCTGCTGTGGTTGATCTTGACAATGCTGGAACACGCATCTAATGCTTTCTCAAAAGGAGAGGAATTGTCAACAGAATCAAGGACACTTCGTAATACAGATATAAAAATCCACACCAGCCTTATCTGAACCACTGTTCTGAACATGCTAGTTCAAGAAAACAAATACTTGTGATAGCATTAATCATAGTGAATTATATTTTTGGTAGTGGACAGACATTTTACCTTCAGCCACAGAGAATGGATAACCTCACTGACATGATGAGGGTGGCAAGAGGAATGTGGAGCACAAGACATACATCTAATAATTTATCAAAAATGTTATTGATTCTGTGGATAAGTAATGAAATATTTTTTCATATCCATTTCAGAGCTAGTGTGAAGGAAAAGGATGAAGCACTGTAGGAGATAAAGCCGGTAATTGACAGCTGCTGCAAAGTTCCAGAAATTTGATCACTTATGCTACATAATACTTATTGCTAATAATATTAAAATTAAAGCGGTGTAAAACTGGAAAGCTGTAGTGTGGGCTGAGGAGCTCAGATTTTGTAGGTATTTTTGTTAACTCTGTGACAGAATCAGTGTGAACAGGAGTTTGTCTCTCTATCAGCCAATATAGTAACATGTAAACTCTAAATAGAAGAGTGCAAGAGAGGATGTGTATAAACACAATAAAAATAATTGGCTTAGCTAAAAAGGAAGAATTTAGTTTCAGAGAGTGATTTTTTTTCTTTGTTTTTTTGTTTCCAATCTCCTATTCTTCCTCACAGTTTGGTCTGGGTTTTCTTAATTTGAGCCAGTTTACAGTGTAGTTGCAAATTAGTGGGTAAGTGTATCATAGGTTTCTGGTTTGGTTTTGTTTTGCTTGTTGGGTTTTTTTTTTTCCAACATTCAGATAACATATCCAAATGTGAAAGTGACAGCTGTCTGGATATGGTTGCAATTTGATTTTATTCCAAAACTTACACATCAGTAGGTCTAGGAATTCTGTTGTTGATACGGTGTGAAGGGCAATTCTGATTGCCACAAATCTGTTCTTTAAAAATTAACTAAGTGGGCTCTCTTTCTTTCTCTTTCTTGATCCCATCCTGTTCACTGTTGCTACTCCACCTTCCCCAGCAGCAGAAATGTGAAAGTTGATTTAATAACTTTAATTGAGTACAAGCAATAGGACAAAATATGGGCTTGTTCATGCACTGAAAACGAGTACCATTTCTGTGCAATCCTGCTTCAGCAGATGTGATGACAGGTTCTTCAAAACTAATAATACCAATATGTTTAATTGTTAAGAACAATTTACTGTTTTGTAACAGTAAAGGAGACTAAATTTACAGAAATAGTTGATGAGATGGATTTTTTTTCCCTCAAAGTGCCATGTTTCTATGTTGAAGTGATTTTATATGTAAGTTTCCTCTCCTTTTCTAGCTCTTATATATCAACCTTTTCCAACATGTTTACTCTTGTGTATTGTATCCATAGAGAGACAGTGTGGGGATAAGCAGTAGTGTGTTACATCTCAGTCAAAGAGGAGCTATTAGAATTGTTACCTGTTTGGCTGGTAACATCACCAGGTCTCCTTTTTAGTATACGGAAGAATAAGTGAGGGCTTGCAGTTCCATGAGTTGATTCTTCAGGTGTAGCAAACCCCCCCCCCAACACTTTATTTTCTGTAACTGTTATTTCTACGTGTCCTGGTTTCAGCTGTAAGAGTTATTTTTCTTCCTTGTAGCTGGTGCAGTGCTGGGTTTCGGCTTCAGTCTGAGAACAATGCTGATAACACACTGGTGTTTTAGTTGTTGCTCAATGGCACTTACTCTGATCAAGGACTTTTCAGTCTCTCATGCTCTGCCAGTGAGGAGGGGCACAAGAAGCCGGGAGGAAGCAGAGACAGGACACCTGGCCCAAGCTAGCCAAAGGGATATTACCCGGAAGGGACCAATCGCTGCTTGGGTCAGGCTGGGTATGGGTCAGTGGGTGGTGAGCAGTTGTATTGGGCATCACTGCTGTTTACTGAGCTTTCATTTCTTCTCTTGTTGTTTCCTATTATTAGTATTATTGTTATTGTTGGTATTCTTTCCATTATCACTATATTGTACTTTAGTTATAGGACTGTTTGTATTTCAGCCCGTGGGTTTTACATTCTTTGATTCTCCCCATCCCACCCGGCAGGGGCGGGGGGGGGAGTGTGAGTAAGCAGCTGCATGGTGCTGAGTTACTGTCTGGGTTTAGATCACAACACTACTATATGAGCTTGTTACAAGGAACACCTTGGGATTAGTGGCCTGAAGTATTTGGTGAGGGGTGGAAGGGTTGTGAAAGGATATAAAAGAAAGAAAAGAAAAAAAAAGTGTTAAGAATTTGATTTATGACTGTGTTAACATGCAGCACCTCAGAAGCATTTTGGAATTCCCTTAGTTTCTGTGAATTAGAGCTAAGTAAAAATGGATTGAACAGCCCAACATGATAAAGCTACAGATTATTTCCTTGACAGGTACATAAACTAAAAGCTGGCATCTCTTCAGAGCTGTAAGCTTTGTGCCAAGTTATTGTTGAGCTGGTTAGGAACACCTGGGGTGTAACTGTTCCATTAAAATGATACTCTGGCAAGATTGATTTCACTTCTAAATAGAACTAAGGCAGTCTCGTTAACTTGTAGTTCAAACAGTTTCTTATGTTTTGTACACAGGAAGCTGTGGAGTGTTTGTACTGGGGCATTAAATCAAAGTATTTAACAACCTCTGATAATTCTGATGTCCTAAATCCAGATTATTACAATTTAGTTGTGCATCCACTCATCTAGCTGTAAATTTTCCTTTTTACTGAAACTGAACATCTGGTAGTATAAATGATGGCGGTGTGAAGTCATTTAAGCTAAAAAGTTTGTCTGAGTTTATTTGCTGATTGAGATAAAGGAGAAAAGCAAGAGTAACTTACAGGTGCTCCATGCAACCTCTTCAGTGTTTTTTAAATACTTGAAGGAATCTCCAGTCTTTCTTTACTGCCCTCAATGTTGATTCTCCATCAAGGAGGTGTGATTCTCTGTCAGATTCAGTACAAGTTTTGAGCAGTCTTGGGCTGTAGCATCCTGTACTGGGAACAGCCAGGGAATATCCAGGCCAGATATGCTTGGAACTAATGTGGAACTCAGCAAATTCCTGAATCACAAGACCTGGAGTACAGCTTTTTCAAGGGGGAACGTCATGTTTAAAACAGAAGATAAAGGGAGGAGGACAAGTATTAATTTAACCTTTTTTTGCAATACAGTTCTAGGATGACATATGTAGTATTACTACTCATGCAGAACAATATGTTTTTAAGATTGGGAGTAGCAAATACCATTATCTGTCAGCAATTGTGCTGGGAAATATGACAGACTTGGAGTAACCATGGACCAGGTTTCCAATGGCATCTGCATGGAGCTCTAAGAAGGCATCAGTCTTTCTGTTTAATAGGGTCAGCCACCAGATAGGTATTAACTTCACTTTCTCCTGGGCTGTGTTTGGGTTTGTGAAAGGATGCATGTCCTTCTGTTAGTTCCTGTGCTTAGATTTTCTGTTAAACATAGCACAAATCTCAGTTTGTAACTTTCCTCATTCTGACGTTGAGTCCTTGCACTGATAAGCGCTCTATAACCATTAGTTAACATTCATGCCTTAAGTCACTTGGAAATCGTATTGAATTAACCTGTAGTTTTTCTTGCATTAATTAAAAAACTACAGTTCTTGCAACAATCATGAAAAGTGCTGTGGGGAAAAACACAGCATAATATGCTGTGTAAGCTGCCACTTTGCTTGACAGCACCTCTTTCTCTTCCAGAGTGACGAAAAGAACAGTAAGGGAGCACAGCAGGAACTGGACTAATAGAAACAAGCATTTCTGCTGTGCCTGACATCTAGGGACCTTAATGAACTTCAGCAATTAAAGCATTAGTTTTGCAACCTTAGTCAAGTGCTGTGTATTTTTCTTTACTCTCTCTCCTCAGTTTGGAAGTTTACCAAACTGCTGTGCTGGATCCTGGTCTCCTGTGCCCTGCTGTGCTGAGTGCTGAGCAGCTGCCTGGTGTTCAGGAGCTGGCTGGTAGCCCTCTGCCACCCTTTGGGTATGCAGATTCTCTACCTGTCATTCTTTTGAAAGCTGCACTTTGCAGCCTGATTGTCTTGCTGCTGGTTTTCCTCACAGCTTAAACCTTTCTCTGTGTTTCTAGCTGTATAAGAGCTAATCCTTTAAACTCATAAAGTTTGCACAGCATTCTGAAGAAATGTTCAGGTCTTCTCTCTGCAGACATAAACAGTAAAAGTTTGCAAGGTCTCTGCTGCAGTTTTTTTAACCCTTTACTCTGGTTTGAGGTTGAGACCTCATGAGGGGCCTGGGTAGGAACCTGCTTCCCTGCAGTTCATGTCCCATCTCTAGAACTATGGGGTCTTTCTAGCTGAGGTCACCTTCCCTGACCTTGGCTCATCTGGTGCCCCAACAAATCCCTTTCAGAGAAACACCTTACCCTCTTCTGGGTTGTTCACCTGTATCTGTCTAGATGTCTTTCCACCAATATACATATATATTTAATTTAGCAGTTCAGGTCTTGTTCTTTAAATAATTTTCTGCACATGGAGGTAGAAGTTAGTAATTCTTGGCAGAATCCCTTGCTATAATCACTGGTGGAATAGCTTTAATGTTAGGAACTCTTGTTGTCATCTGCCTGGTGGAAAATGAGTTCTGGTATACCAAAGATGGCTTTACTACAAGCACATATTCCATGAAATAGTAGTCTTGGCAAAACTAATTTCAAAATATTAATTGGAATGTGTACATTACATTTGAATATATTTTCCCACATACTTTTACGGCTGTCAGAAAGCTGGCAAAAAGTATCTCTGTTAGGATCACACCTTTCGGTGCACCTTCACCTGGAACATTGTCACCTTGTGGAGATTATTGACACAAAGGGGAGAACAAGGTAGCAAATGAAAAATGGCACTCTTTTTTCCATGTGAATTTTAGGGGTGATTTTGGCATATGAAACAGCATTATGCGTGTGTTCTGACCAAGGTTTCAACAGGCATATTGCTCCATACTCTTTGAAAAGCCCCGTGCAATTATTGATAACTCTAAGTGGTTAAGACCTTAGTTCATTCTTTTCTGAAAGCTAGATTATTCTATCCTTACAGAGAGTAGCATATGCACAAATAAGTCTTGAACATATTGCATATTTTCTCAAGCATGTCACCCAATCAGTAGAAATGGTCTCTTAATGCTTGTGTAAAATTAGAATGGGATTGAGGCCTACCTAGGGAAATCTATTTTTCGGATACCTTTGGGAACACTCCTTGAAGGAGTTGTGTATTTTTTTCCACTGTTTGCATTGTGCTAAAAACAATAGAATCACGTAAATAAAGAGGACAGAGATTTAAAATATGTTCTGGAAGAAAGGTCACTCAGGCCAAAGGAATGGTCAGCAAAAGCCATTCTCTTTGGTAATGCACTGTCATGGTGACTCAAAGATGAAAGGCCTCCTGTCTGACTTACCAGTCTCCTTTTGGCCTCTAACTTGCTAGTTGCCTTTTCGTGTGAACATGAGCATCTGCTGAAGTCATGGATGGACTGTTCAGAGTTCAGGAGTCCATAAGCCAAGTGACTCAAAGATTTCTTGCTGGTAAACAAAAGCTGGGTTGTAATTACCAAGGAGTAGACTGTGAAGACACACCATAAAAACAATATGTTAAACTGTTTTCACTGTGAGTAAAAAATTTCACTTGAAGCTCCTGTTGCTTTTTGTCTTACGCAGTTAATTTGTCCTGCAGTTGTCCCTCTCCTAACCCTCCAGGAAAGTCTGTGTACTGACACTGACTGAAGAGACTGTTCCTGGAGCAGAAGAAAGAAATCCTGTAGTCCCAATTTAGCTGTAGTCATTGAGTAAAGCTTAAGCAATTTCAGTTTCATGCATAGATGACCTATGTCAAAACTTCATGTCAAGTGCTGGAAGGATGTTTCTTGTAGTTTGTGTTACAGAGGGACTTACTTGATACATGACTACTCTCACTAGTTTTGTTGAAGGTTTTCCTTGTGGAACCGGACAAGTTAGTTTAAACTTTCTGTAACCACATGTTCATTAGTTCTCAGTTTTATAAGGCAGAAATGCTTGTCCTTCACTCTCCTTTTTTTTCACTTTTTTACTTTTTCCCTTCCTCCCCCCTCCCCAGTAAAACTTTCAGGGAAGGAACTACTTGTGTATGTCTGTGGCATCCAGCACATGAAGACCTCAATCTTAGCTTAGATCTCTGAGTAGCTCTCTGATAGAGAGTGTACAGTAAAAGTTGAACAAAAAGGGACAAAGAAAGTTTGAATAGGTTTGACTTGATCCTGAAATCTTCTTCCATAGCTAAGTCATTTACCTTGCACTGATAACATTAAAGTAACTCATATACTGTATGTGCTCCATGTTGTTCTCTTCTGCCTCATAATGTGTATGGCCTGAGAATCTTTTAATGCCTGGAATGTCAGGCCATGTTAAAGGTATTTTAGGTATTTTTCTATTATCGGTTATATAATTGCTTGGTATTATAGTTCTCTTTGAAGTAATTCTCTTACCCACTGAATTGCACAAATTGAGCTCTCCTAGAGCAACTGCAGCCTTCAGTTATGAGGGTATGAATCAGAAATGATAAGTATATGAGAGATGTCAGCTATTACTTGCTTCGGACCTTGTGGTGTGTATGGAGAATGTCAAGATGCTAAGGGAGCCTGAGTTTTTTGAAGTTCCTGAAAGTTCTAATTAGAAGAGTTGTTCAGAGCTAGAAACTCTAGTTCCAATGATTTTGAGTTTTATCATGGCTTTGCAACAGTTTACTGTAGTTTACTAAATACTGGTGGTCACAAAGTAGTATTGGATTTTACTGATACATAATATTTAGGAGGCATATTAGGTACCTGACTTATTTGGTATGTTGGTGTTTGGCTTATAGCCACCTATGGGTCTAGAAAATATTATCCATAACATGAGATTCTACAGATTGATGTTTTAATTCTGTACTTCTGAGAATGTCTGCAAGTTAAAAAAGGAGGAGAAACCCAAATTAATACATAGTATCTGGATAGGTATACTGTCCCCTCAGATATGAAGGGATTTCTCTCTGCACCCCAAGTGCCAATCCTAGGCCCATTTCTGTCACCAATTAAATGCACGCCACTCTTGTGACTGTTTGGGGGTGGGAGAAGGCTGTATGCCAGTGAGACAAATTAAGCAATACAAGTATCGTGTTAACTAAAACAGTGTTCATTTTTGCTTAAGTTGGTTTTGCTATCAAGCCTGTATTGTAGAACTGCACTTGAATAGCTGCTGTGTTGCAGTGAGGAAACCAGGCGAAAATGGAAATTACAGTGACTCATACATGGCAAAAACATGAAGCCGAGTTCAGTATAGATGAATGGTAGTTGGATGGGACTCTCTGCACCTTAGGTTACATGTGCAGGTCTTAAAATAAAGAAGCTGAAAAGAGATAAGAAATCCATTTGAGTTTGTTAGATCATTCTGAGGTCTTTTACAGTCTTTCAATTACTCAAGAAAGGGTTACAACTCAGTATTGTAGCTTCTTAAATAAAATTTTACAACAGCAAAGGTAGTTGCTCTGCAGCTGTACCCTTCAATGAGAATTATTTATTCTATATGTTTATTAAATCAATTTTCCCTCAATTTTCACATCCAGAGCAGTGCTACATAGCACTGTTTTTTACTGAGAACTTTAACTTTTTTGGGGTTTAATAGTTCAAAACTGTAGGTGTAGAATATGAGTACAGGTGTTTGCTCAGCACTCCAGGCCTAGCTATATCAACGTGTGAAAGGAAAATATGAGCAGAGATCAAATATAAATTTTTGTATTATTAAATGCATTTATGTGTTCACTATGGAACATGGTATGGAAAAATGCCTTAAATTTAAGCATGATCATTAAATTGAGACAGGTACATTGCACATAGCTAGATTTTCATGTTTTGACTTGACACAAAATTCTGCATGTTTTTTAAAGCTACGCAGCAGAGGCTGCGTAGCACATGCAAACGCCCTTGTAGTTTTTTATCTTTTACCTTTGCAGAGCTACAAGAAATCAATTACCTAACTTACACTGCAGTAGCAGTTTAGGTTTCTTTGTTGCCAATTATTTCCCCAGGACCTGTTGCAGTGCTGGGGCTTTGTTGTACTGCAGTGGGTCTCTCAATGGGAGCAAGAATTTGTTTCTGCCTGTTGGGAGCCTTCAGTTATGTTTGGTCCTTGACAAGTTTTAAGAGCGGACAGCAAGCTGCCTGGCTTGCTCTATGCACAACACCTGAGCTGCTGTCAGCTGGGCTGCTGCACTACGTTTGTCATGCTGCATTAACCTGACATGGCATACTAAGTGGGAATGGGTGGCCTTTCTGCTCTGTATGAAGCTGATGAATTTGCAGTTCAAAAGCACAAGTTTAGAGAAATTTCTGCACTTACCTGCTGCTGTAAACCACCTGAAATCTCTGACACAGAGTGGAGAGGGAGAAAGTTACGTCTTTCTGCTTTCACTAGTTGAAGTTGTGATGTCCTACCCATGAAGAGCTCTCTGGTCTCCTCTCTGCCATTGAGGCAGAGACCTAAAGGGTCCTTAACTCTGCCAAAGAAAGGATTGTTTACCCAAGCTGCAGATGTCTGCCATGCACCTATTATATTCAAGCTTTCTTGAAGATCTGAAGGCTACGATCCTGCCTATTGACTGAAGATGGATGTCACAAATAATTTTGTTCAGTGCCTGTATGGTGGGGGGGGGGGGGGGGAAAGACAATATTGTGCAGGGCTGTGCAAGTAATAAAATTAACAAGTAGTTTCTTGAACTAGTAATGGGCTGCAAGTGGATTTTTACAGGAAAAGATAGTACATACATCAGTGAGCTCTTGGGAAAACATCAACCTAAAGTTTGAGCTGAGGGAAGGGTTTTAATTGTTCGTTTTAAAAACTCCTATGATATTTAAATGCTTGAGGAAAAGTTTGAAGGATTAGAGTCAGGACTGGAAAAATGTTATTTGCTAATCATTCTGATGGAAGTGGTACTACTGAAAACTGCACGATTTATAACAGGGCTACGAAAATCCAGTTCATGCTCTCGTTTCATTTTTTTAAAATGAGAAATGAGCAGAATTCTCAGCAAGTCTGTTTCTTTTCTAATTCTCCTACTTGTTTGGTTCTCAGGTTTTGAACTTGGCTTCGCTATGGCGAGTCCCAATGCCCTGGTGTGCTGGGAGGCCCAGTTTGGTGACTTCCACAACACGGCACAGTGTATAATAGACCAGTTCATTAGCTCCGGACAGGCCAAGTGGGTTCGTCACAACGGGATCGTCCTGCTCTTGCCACATGGAATGGAAGGAATGGTGAGGGCCACTGGCTGGCATGTGCAGGATGTGAATGCTGGCTACTGTGCCTTTTTCTGTGGCTGTAAAAGTCAAAGATGTCTTGGGGATCAGTAGTGATACAAAGCTGGGGGAAGGAAGGCACTATTCAGCATGTTGGACTGCCTCAGTGCTGCAGAAAAAATGTGTATAGATTGATAGGTGAGAACCAAAAGAACCTGAGAAGTATTTTGGAGCTCTTAGCTTTGAGTCCTGCTTAGTGACATGTACCTCTTGACCCCATTTTTTATCTTTTTTTTTTTTTCCCCTCTCTTTTTTGTATCTTACCCTAAGACTCTGCCTTTTTCCCCTAGAACGCTGGCTTCCTAGTGTACAATAAGAAATAAATGTGTCTAGCAGTGTCTAGAAATAAAGGTGTCTAGCAGTACTTGCTTGGTTTGATTTTGCAGGAAGTAGGTCTGTGTAAACTGCACTAAATTCTCTTGCAGTGAAATGGTATTAAACAACTTTAAAACTTCTCCAAAAATCATTGACATTGGGTAATTTTGATATAACAAATTTCCCTCTTTCTGAAAAGGAAAATGCTTCCACTAGTTGTTGACTCTTTTTTCTTTGTGGCTTGCAGGAGGAACTAGACAGTGTCATTGTGGGAAAGGGCATGGGCATGCTCTGTATATAGTATTGTATGAAGTTCATGTCAGCAGTACAGTTGTTCTTCAAATCTTTTACTTTTAAATGTTACATGAACATCATGTCGGGCTAGGTTAATTTTCTCCTTTTCAAATGCATTAACGTTCACGAATTGATGCATGTATGTTTCTAGTCTTCTACTAAGAAAAGCATAGTATGTGCCACAGTGGCAATCTCCATTCGTATAAATGCTCTAGACCCTTTCACTAGAAACTGCGTCATTTCCATTCTCACAAACAATTTAGTTTATTTCCATTCAATTATAATCCTGTCCTGATATTCCGGGGTGCATTCATATCTTATGAATGGCTTTCTGTGCCCATTTATGCATAAAGAATAATGGGTCTGATGCTGTTCACAAGAGTTTTGATAAATTAAATTTTTAAAAACTGAATCCTAAGGGGATAGCCTGATTGTGCCCTCAGCAGGAGGGGTGGTCCTCTGCAGGGAAGCACTCAGCTGAAGGGAGCTGGTTCTCTGCTGCTTACAGTATAGTTAATCTTTTTTAATCTTAGCCGCTTGGCAGCTAGGATTTGCCCAGATCTTCTGAAAGATGCTTATTTTGCTACTAGTGTCAGGTATTTAAGAATCCCACCAGGCTGCTGAAATCCGTTATCTTCCCAGGGGAGCTTCCCATTACAGGAGTGTTACTCTGTCTGTAATTACAGTGTTGGGGGCAGAATGATTTGAGGGAGGATTCGTAATAGGGTATGGATCCCTTCACCTTTAGGTCATGTATTCACAGGCAAGTTGGCTGTGATTGAAAGACTCTGCTGCCTAATGGTTCCTTGGGAACTCATCTGAAAGTAGCTAATGGATTCAGTATAGGTCTCACTGGATAGGTGGTCACAGTAGAAATAAACCCTACCCCATCCCACGCAGCAGTTGCTAGCAATCTGACTGGCAGTGTCAGTAGAGAAGTCAAAGATGGATGTGAACATTGAGGCTCTGGATTGAGGTTATTACTGGGGCAGCATATGTGTGTGTATGTTAGGGAAGCCTCACATGTCACTCCTGTAATTGTTTGCCAGTAACATCTCAGTTTCCAGTGTACTGAATTCAGTGTGTTTGTGAAGCACTATGTTTGTGCATGTATAGGTTGTACTTAGTGTAGGTTTGATTTACGGCTAATAGATGTGTACAGCAGAGGTATTGCAATATCGGATTGTTACTATGCACCATAGTTTTGCACAGCTTTGCTTCCTGTTCTCAAGCCCTTACCCATCTCTAACCAGTTTATCTGGCACCTCAAAAGTGGAGACAGACTTCAAAACAGTAATTGTGCACGGCGTAGTTCTTGGCTGTTTGTGTTACTCCTTTGTTGCCAGTAGCATGTTTTTTCCTTTGAAGTCCCTTAGTCCATGGAATGGAGTGAACCACAGAATGGTTTGGGTTGGAAAGGACCTTAAAGATCATCTAGTTCCAACCCCTCCCACACTTTCCACTAGACCAGGTTGCTCAAAGCTTGTCCAACCTGGCCTTGCACACTTCCAGGGATGGGGTATCTACAACCTCTTTACCAGTGCCTCACAACCCTCACAGTAAGGAACTTCTTCCTCATATCTAAACTAAATCTCCCCTCTTTCAGTTTAAAGCCACTCCCCCTTGTCCTATCCCTACATGCCCTTGTCAGAAGTCCCTCTCCAGGCCTCTTCTAGCCCCGTTTAGGTACTGGAAGGCTGCTCTCAGGTCTCCCTGCATACTTCTCTAGGCTGAACAAGTCCAACTCTCTTAGCCTGTCTTCATAGGAGAGGTGCTTCAGCCCTCTGATCATTTTTGTGGCCATTCTCTGGACTCTGGAATCCTGGCTGTGTAATTAGGGAGGATGATGTGTTATATCAAGCTGTCAAAATAAGGAATGATTTTGGAAATCGTATGTTAAGGTTTCAACAGAGTAAGTTATGATGAGGGATGGCCATATAAAGAAAAAAGCTGTTTATGAACATCATTAGCTTAAGAGTCATGGAGAGAGTTGAGAGGTGTAATAGTTTTATGTCTTTAGGTTAAAGTACTTTGCAACTGTCTCCAAAATTAAAGTCCTTCCTAACCGTAACTGTTACTTGAACAAGCAAAGGCTGCCAGCATTAGCAATAAATAAAAAAGCACACAGCATTCTTGAGCTCACAACTTTCTCTCATCCTTTATAAACAAGGACATGAGAGGGAAGGTAGTGGATTCTGTGACACTCCTTATTCCTGATATTGTCTGTGATCAGCATGTGTGTTTTGCTAGTGTGAAATGGATCTAACAATGTTTGTGCACTAAAAGAAATTACTTTGGGTACTGCTAGTGAGACAGTGGATGTGAATGTTCAGTATTTTGACAGAAGGTACAATACCTCCTGAGGATGCAGAAATTAATCATAGGTTAGTTTTCCAGATAATCTGTACATGTATTTTGATCCATTTTAGCTGAAGCATTCATCTAGGCTATTTTGTCCTGCACTGAACATTGAACGATGGTAGGAGAGAGATCCTGATTCTGCTTTTGCTGCTAATATAGCAAAGATAGTGGGCAGTTAACTGTATTTGCTCCTGCTCAGCATGCAAGTGTGGTTTGGCCCAAAGAAGTATGAGTCACTGCAGTACACTGAGGCACATGGTCTTTCTCTTCCTGACATTCCTCCTGCTCCTTTCTGCACCGCATTAGCAAGGTCATTGTTCTGCCCACATGGACCCAACTGCCCTTTCATTCATCTTCATTGTGCAGCTATACTGAGGCTAGAAATTACTTTCAGCTGGTAAAAGCACTGGAAATCCATGTGAAACTTTATCTTCTCCTACGAAAACAGTTTATGAAAGACAAAGAATTCCAGTCCTGTGGTGTGTTCTCTCTTCTCGCTGCTGCTGCCATTGATGCCTTTCACGGGGGGGGGGCAGGTGTGCAGCTTGGTGCAGCGCTGCCAGGGTGACAGGAGGTACTCATGAGTGAGTGACCTAGGCTGATATCTAATTGCCGATGTGCTTTTTTAATTTTGTTTTAAATGATACCTTTACTAGGGTCCAGAGCATTCATCAGCCAGGCCCGAGAGGTTTCTGCAGATGAGCAATGATGATTCTGATGCTTATCCGGTAAGTAGATCTGTCAAAGGTTATATCCTTTTTTTGTTCTTCACATTTTGGACATATT
The DNA here is from genome assembly GCF_000696875.1 of Nestor notabilis. Lineage (NCBI taxonomy): Eukaryota > Metazoa > Chordata > Aves > Psittaciformes > Psittacidae > Nestor > Nestor notabilis. The sequence continues at coordinate 47,096 of NW_009934403.1, forward strand.
TTTTGGTAAGAAGTATCCTTTTAGCTAGATATAGTGGGTCAAGATTTAGTTTCAAGACTTGATGTAACATTAACTCAATCCTAGTAAAAGTAATGAAAGTACGCAGTATGTGCTGCTTCATTGTAAAGCTGAGGTCATATACAATTAATCTCTGGCAGCATGATCTTTTTATGGTTGTTCCTCAGGGCCGGTGATTCTGCTTGTTTATATTGCTGTGTGTTCTGCAAATGGGTGTCTCCAGCTAATTTCTAAAGGAGGCCAAGTGAGACTGCTCCTGGCTTTTTGCAGTGGAGCTAAATTATACTGCAGGGAGCATGAAAATAAGAAACTTCTAAATTTGATTCAGCTAAGACTTTCATACGCTGGTCATTCATTTTTACAGACAAATTATGTAGCTGTACAGGATACTGGGCATCCACTTCCCCACTGCAGCTTTCCTAAGAAGCTCTGCTATACATTAATTGAAAAGCCCACCAATTTAGAAAAAAGCAAAATAAAATGCGTGTTTCAGTTTTGGCCCTGAGTTTGTTACCCTTGGGGCAATGATAGTTCCAAAGGCGTGTTCCTTCTTATCTAAAAGTAATTTTTGTCGGTGTACTGGCAGAATAAAGACCTGATTGACTGACAACATTTAAGCACTGAAAATTGCACACAATGAAGCCAGTTATAAATTTCATCATAGAAGGTAGGCGCTCACACCATGGACCAAGAAATTGTGTTAGATGCTGTACCAATCTGTAATGAGATTATTGTACCTATGCCTACATATATGCTTACCTAAGGTATATATACATATATATATACACACACCTAATGTATATATAGATATGGATAAATGCACCCTATATTTATAAAGTGTATAAAATATAAATCATATGAAATTTATGTGTTAAAATAGTAAGAGAGGACAGGACACTTGCCAAAAAATGGAAGAGTTAACAATACACTCAAAAAATTAATTCTAGTTTTAAAATTCTTTCTCAGGGGTTTTATTTTGTGTCTTCCACCTACTGAAGTCGTAGTCCTCTTCACTCATCGTTCCTGGACTTCTCAGCTTGCTGAAATTAATGGATGGTTTATGTATTTATTTAAATACATTTTTAGGAAGAGGTAGAAATAGAAAAGAATGGTTTGTGGGGATGTTTCCCTAGCTAATAATATAATCTCAGCAGAGATCTGCTTATGAATTTTTTTTGAGGAAGGGAGTTGCTGAGAGTCAGAAGTATGGGTTTGGAGCCTGTTTTTCTGATCCTGTAGACGTTTTTGTTCTAATGCCTTTAATGTCTCTCTCAGGAGTTCAGTGAGCAGTTTGAAGTTTCCCAGCTGTATGAATGCAACTGGATTGTGGTGAATTGTTCAACTCCAGCCAATTACTTTCATGTCCTCAGAAGACAGATCTTGCTGCCATTCAGAAAACCGGTAAAGTTACTATAACGGACCTGATTATTCTAGGTATATTAACCCTCACATAAGGAGAGGTCTTTGCTTGCATATGGCACAGTGCTAAAAAGAACAAGAATTGGTGGTGAAAAACCTTAACACAGATTGAAGTCTCTGATTTGATGGAATGAAACTCAGCTCTGACATACTGCAATTATGAAACTTGATTTTCAGTTTTACTTCTTTCTGGCTTTTCAGACCTTCAGATGAGCTTGTCAAGATACTATGTACTTAATAGGTTGCATAACTATAATCTGCATGTAATTGGTGAAACTTCAAAAACCTAAGATACAACTGTTGGATGTTTTACTGGTTCATAGCTTGTGATTTTATTTTGTTCTCAAAAAGAACCATAAGCAGTAGTTCTTGAGAACCTTTAAGGGGAGTGGACTACCCAAATCTTTTGAGTGATTTTGAAACTTCCTAGGTATTCAGAACAGGGAAATAAATACTGTGTTTGCTATTCACATTAATTTGATCTATAACATGTTTGTTTGTGGGTTTAGTATGAACAGTGCTGCAAATGTTGCATGTAATAATGTAGATAAAGCAGCTCCTGAGTTTGGGAAAAAATTTCTGTTTTACAGCTGATTGTTTTGACACCCAAGTCACTGCTGCGACATCCAGAAGCTAAATCCAGTTTTGATGAAATGGTGTCTGGTAGGTCACCTTAAAGTATTATGGAAAAATAATTAGGTATGCTAAGTCACATGTCAGGCTGTGAAGAAGAGAATCTGCTCTGGACAGTTTGCCTTTTCCTTTGGTGTAATTTCTGTGGAGCTGGCGTAGTGAGATCTAGCATGGACTTTTGCTGAAAAATCAGGTTTTGAGTATGGATTCTTAATTTTAACAGGCTTATCTTGTAACCAATCATTAATCTTAAAGGCAGTGGAAAATGCATTCCCCTCTCCGCAGGGACGTTCCCCTCAATAGGCTACTAGGTGCCTCCACTCTTTTTCTTCATATAAAAGTTGAATTGTTCTTTGTGTACTGCCTGCACCCTCCATATGTGAGGGATAGGTTATAATCAGACTGTGCCTATTTGGAAGAATGAGGGGCCCATTTTTCTTCACAATGTTCAGTTCTGGGACTGCCATGTCACAACAGATTTCAGATTAGAAATTCTGTAGGGATAGTGATTTGTCACTTTGTCTTGTGAGTCCCCCTGTTCCAGGCTGATCCTCAATAGTAGCCAAACTCCTAATTAACACTGAATTCTGACATACTTTTGTGTTCCTG
>NW_009934403.1:49805-59336 GCF_000696875.1 Nestor notabilis
GTAGTAAAGTATTGCTGACTCTCAGCTAACTCTTTTTGCTCTGTTTTTAATGGAAAGCTGAGAAGGTGAGGAAGACTGACTCCAGCTGACTCAATTTGGCGCAGATTCAGTCTTTTTTAATGATGAATTCTGCTGTTCAGTGAGACAGGATAATTCTGACATAAATCAGTTCCTTTTTCATATGTTTGTGCTGCTGCTTTTCTACCCACAAGATAAATGGTTCGAATGGGAGCTTATTCTCCTGGTAAGTGGGTGTGCTGATTCAGACTGGGAGGTCATGTTGCTGTCTGCTACCTTGCAGTTGGTTACTGTGGGAATAGTTTTAATCAATCATATAAGGATCTTTTAGACCCATCAAATTCCTCTTCCAGTTTCATGTATCCCAAGCAAATTGTTCTCCTGGGAGACGATACCACAGGGGAAAAGATATCTAGCTTACTTTCAGATGCGTATGCATCTGAAATTGTATCTTATCACTTACACATGTGGCTCAGTAGTATGCTAATTCTTCTGGCTAATGCCATTCTAACTCTTAAACAGATGTTTAAATCACATAAATATATGGCAGTAATATGTGTGCTTGTGTAAATATTACTGCAGTTGCCAGATATAGTTGCATTATGAATATGTGCTATGCTTTTATATAAGAATGTTCTAAAATTTTCTAAACCTATATTGATGTTACATGGTTGAGATAATCTTGGAAAGAAGAAACAATATTTCAGGTAATTCTCTGAAAAAAAACTGGAAGCAAAGGTGAGCTATCCAATAAATTCAAAATCAAAGGTGTAATGCACAACACACAGCTAAAAAAAGAAGCTACTCTTAATATGCTTTGTTAAGTGTGAAAAGTGGATTATTGACAATCTTTTAACTTCTTGAAACTAAACTGCTGAAAGTCACTGTAGCAGAATTACCCATCTGAAAAGTAGGAATAGAGAGGTAGCAGAACCCCCTGATCATTGCAACCTGCTGGTTGCTCAGTAAAGGACTGTTTCTTGGGCTGCTTTATTGCAATGTCTGTTCCTGTGAGAGCACTTTTCCAATTTGTATTCTACCTAGGTACCACTTTCCAACGTGTGATTCCTGAGAACGGGCTGGCAGCCCAAGCACCACATGAGGTCAAACGAGTAATCTTCTGCACAGGGAAAGTTTACTATGATCTTGTGAAAGAGAGAAAGAATCAAGACCTGGAGAAACAAGTAGCTATAACCAGACTTGAACAGGTGAGCTTCCTGATCCTCAGAAGAACAGGGTCTTTGGGAAGACTTTCAGCAAGGAGTTCCTGTGCTTTTAGATAGATACCACTTGCCAGAAAGGATGGTGATAGTATTTTTATAACACTACGCATCTCACAGGACATTATTTAATGGCCTTGTGGTGAAGGAACGTATCAATTGTATACTGGACAATGAGATCTAAAAAGCTTGATGATGTTTCCAGAACAACATAACAAAGTGAAGGTTACAATGCGATGGCACCTTAAATTTGTATGTTCAATCTGCTGTGTTTAAATGTTGTGAATAGTAAACTTTGCGGCTACATAATCATTCATTAATTAAGGACTTCTCTAGGAAAACTGTAGAAATGCAGGAGATCTGTACTATCACCTACTTCTATTCATACTGGTGCAAGTATAAAATACGTGTGTATTCACTTCTGACAGCAGGAAGTCAATTAAAGAAATACAAGTCACTTTAAAGAACATGTAGCAATTACATTAGGTACTAAATGCTTCACTATAATGGTTGGTTGAACGAGCTGATGGATAAAAGGCTTACCTACCATGGGCAAATACCATGTAGGAGAAAGCTTTGTCAGTTATTACCCTGTCTTTCCAGATCTCACCATTCCCTTTTGACTTGCTGAAAGAAGAACTCGAGAAGTATCCAGTTGCTGATCTAGTTTGGTGTCAGGAGGAACACAAAAACAGTGGATATTATGATTATGTCAAACCTCGTTTCCGCACTATTGTGAACCACACTCGACCTATATGGTATGAGAAAAATTGCTTTATCTCCTGGGCTGGTTTGTTTGCTTTTAAGTTTGGCTGGTTTCGGGGAGGTTTTTTTGAGGATGTTATTTATGGGGAAGTCGTCTTCACAAATCAAAACCTGTGCGCTTAGTCTCTTAGGTGAAGGAGGGAAAAGTGTAGATGACTGTATCACAAATACATCATGCATATCTTGCTCCTCCGTGTAGTTTTAAAAGAAAATCAGTAGCAATTAGCTCTATATTTATTGCCATTTAGCACAGCACTTCGGCTTCCCATATTTTTCTCTCTTCTTGTCTAAGATTTTTTAAGAATTTCACTCCAAATATTAGGTTTCTGGAGGAAACAGTTCTTGTGAGAGCTCAGTTCAGGTACCTTTGCATTTATTTTAGATGATTGACTCTCGGATCTGGCCATGCAGCTGTCAGAGGAATGAGTCTTCATCACCAAAAGCAAGTTACCTAATTATGAGACAGTGTAGCTTGCCTTGGGAGGGATGGGGGAGAAGATGCAGCTTAATATTGATGGGAGGGGGGAAGAGAGGGAAACTGACCAGAAGGTATAGCTGATGTTACAGCTTAGATTGATTTTTATTTAAGAAAGATTGATGATTAAATGTCCAAATCTGCCAAGCTGATTTGAATGTATTTAGCAGCATGCTCTCGTGCTTGTTAGTGTCAAAATAGTCTCTCTTCTCACACCATTTGTCTGCCCAATTCTTTTTGTCACAAAGGTATGTTGGCCGAGAGCCGGCTGCTGCAGCTGCGACAGGCAACAAGAACACGCATCTGGTGTCGCTCAGAAGGTTCTTGGATACAGCTTTCAACCTGGAGGCTTTTGAGGGAAAGACATTCTAACTGCAGGGCACTGACCCATCTCTGACTAGTAGTCTCTCAAATCATTGCATCTGAAAGAGTAAATAAAAGTGGGGAAAATTACTGGAATAAAATTGTACATAATAAAATCATGTATTTTTGCTCTACCAGATAAACCAATGCAGCAGCTGACTTCATTAACCTGCACCTTATTCCCCAGTTTGTAAGGAAAAAAAATAATTCCAACTTACCTTTCACTGTTTTTTGTCACTCGTCTATTTAGATTGGGACCTCTTTGGCACAAAGAGAGTCTCCTGTCGAAGGAGACAGTGTCTAACTCAGTAGGGTTCCAATTCTAGTCTGTGGGCACTGTCTAATTACTGTAGGTAGAGCAGGCATGGACAGCATGATAGTTATGCACATCGCTGAAAACGGAGAGAGTACAATTGAGAGTCACTAAGGAAAAAGGATGCACTGTTACAAGGAAGATGGTTGTCAGTTACTTCTAGATATATTGGAGAGGAGTAATGAAACCAAAAAAGCAAAGAGTTTATAGATGGCTTTGACAGAGAAATATATTGGCTGTGATTGTTGGAAGGAGATGGTAAGGTAGCCTGGGTGATGTGAGGTTACAAAGCTGCTAAGCTATGGCTGGAAACAAAAGTGGTGTGGACCACTTAGGTATAAGGTGGAAGAGGGTGATGAAGGCAGAAATAAAAGTGTCCAAGAAAGTGTTTGTTGCTTGTAGCTGAGCATAGAAAAAGTCCACACGAGACCACATGAGCTGACAGAGCAGTTGGTGTTCAGCAAGATAATTCAGCATCAACTGACTTCAAAAATTAGAAGTGGCAGCACCAACTGCTCCCACTCCCTGGGCTGCCTGCTTTGTTGCTCTGTAGTATTAGGGAACTGTGGAGACCTGGTAGCACCCATAAAAAGATTGTGTTTGGATGAGGAATCTGTGTTTGTGCAACAAGAAGTGGGTTCGCTGCTTTGTCCAGTTCTAATCCCTGCCTCACATCTCCGTGCTGATATTAATTCGACTTTGAAGTGGCAATTCCTGATTTAGTCATGCTTTTATATGTTAAGAGGAAGATGGACAAGCAGCAGTTGCAGATTGACGAAAGGCACATTCCGTGGTTTTGTGTAAGTAGTAATTGATTTCTCTTGTCCCTTGTGTTTACTTGTCAATTAGGATATCAATTGCCATGTACTTTCAGTATGGACATGAGTGAACTGCCTCAAGAGATGGTTCTGCGTAAGGTGGCTGATGTGCAGCAGGTGCTGGAAGAGACAGAACAACAGGGATTGTTTCTCTTTGAGGGAGAGAGTGCTTGGCTTCCTGGGAGGCACTGCACAGCACCACTGCTTGTGCTTCCTCCGCACTGCTAGAAAGCAGGTGGGCTCTGCTGAACTAGTGTTGTCAGAAGTCCTGTTCCCTCTGCCCCAAGAGAACTTGAGTCTGGGTGACCGTTGTGACTGCAAGTTTCTGCAACACTAGACTGTAATGGCAGGAGACTTCTTCCCTTCTTTCTGCTGGCTGGGAGAGGGAACTGCTCAGAGTGAGTGGTGTAGTAAGATGTAGAGGAATGAGGACATGCCTGTGTTGAAGCAGGAAGCAGTAACTAGATGCACAAGAGCCCTGTGCCCCTGTGGTGCCTGGAGGGTTATGCTAGATTTGCTGAGCATCTATTTTGATATATCGTAAGAAGTGACTGGAAAACACATAGGTGAGACTTCAGCCCCACGTCTAATGGCTTCCTTGGCCTGAGCATGCTCGTGGGACATACTTGTGTTCTTGGCAGTAAGTTCTACCCTGGTGCTGCTGTCTTGGCTGTGACATAATAAGGCTTGACAGTTTATGACTGATTCAGAGTCAGGTGATGCTGGAAATCCTCTCGTCAAAATAAAAAGCTATGTTAAAAACTTCTAGCAATGATCAGGTACTACTTTCCAAGCAGATTACCAAAAAGGGATATGTCCCTTATGCTGTCCCTTTATTTGGCCTGGAGACAACATGATGGTGAAAAACTAATCTTCCTTTCAGAGTGTAAAGTTGATGTGGTAAGGTACTTGCCATGAGATCCACAACCAAACTTAGCCCAATATTCATGAAACTCAGTACATCCTTTTCAATCAGGCTGGTTGCCTTGGGCTTTTTCTCTCGTTGAAACATTGAAGCTAATTCAGTCTTTTGAAACCTAATGAACTTGGGAAGTACTGCGGCTGACAGCAGCAAATACTGTCTCTTGTCCATTTCTATAGCTCAAAATGTTAAGCTGATAGTAGCCATCACCCAAAGTATTTTAATGTACTTGAATGCTTATTTCTGTGGCAAAAATTGAGTGCAGCTAAATTTTGCTGGCACTGTTTATTGTATTTTCAGCTTGCATAAGGCAGGTCAGTGCTGCATGAAATATGATAAATGCATTTGTGCCACAGTATATGTAGAAAACAAAATTAACATAGAAATGTAAATGGTAAATGACCAATTTCCATTTTCATTGTGTATCATAGATTGTGGCATAATGGTTACATAAAAATTCTGTCAAAGAATGTAAAAAAACCCAATAAAATAAAAATATGCAAACCCAAAATTCTCTGTTATGGATGTTCTTTTTGACAGTTTCTCCTTTGAGTGCTGGCATTAGCATCCCACTCGTAAGAGTGCAGGGGCAGGTCATTTTTCTGTTTTCTCTTTGTTTCCTCAATAGTGGCTTACTTAAATGTGGTAGCAGTGAGGGAGACAGTGCTTGGGCTAAAAAAGATGATTATACAAAACCATTGGGTTAAAAGTAGTAATGGCATTGAGGTTGTGTTAGAATATTTTGTTTATTCTAATTTTTTAAAGTAGTAAGTGAACACATTTCTGTTTCAAGCAGAATTTTAAAAATATCAGAACTAGACTGGAATTAATTTCTCTAGTTTCTCAACACTGGAATTCATTGCTCAACGTAAGTTTCTGTTGAATTACTTTTCCTGTTTCCTGCACTATGATATAGTAAATGTTCAGAAGGTTACTGAAGCATTATAAATTGCTAAACGCATTGAGTATACTTACGTGCAGAATTCTGCCGCTTTTCTTCAACAAGGCCCCTTGAATAAAAAACTTAGGTGCACGTTAAATAGTGCATTATCAAAACCGAATGCAAATCACTGTAATGGCAGCTTTAAACCAGGTTAAGGGTATCCCTGTGATCTCTCAGAAACCAAATACTTTGTTAGAACTAGTTGACAAGTACCTTTTACATGCTAAATAGCAATCAGTTTCTGTAGAGTGTTTGAAAAGGACTGTAGTAATATATAGGCCTCTTCTACAAATAGTCTGCACTGAAATTCAAATCGCAGATTTATAACGCAGAAGGAAGAAATAGCAAATATGAGAATTAATTGTCTTCATTGTGTTTGTGGCTGAGACACCGTGTCATGCATGCCCACAACAGCAAAAGACTTGGTAAGACAAACAGCTTCTGTCACAGGGTTATTTTTGTTTCCTACTGCTACCTGATGAACTGCGCTAGCAGCAGGGGTGTGCTTGGTGGAAACCTTCACTGTGCTCGTGGCACAGTTGGAGTCAGTCTGCTAGAGCAGAGGTGTAACCTGTTCTCTGGAAAGGGAACCATTCCACATGTTCTAGGAGGTAAAAATTAATGCATGAGACTAGGCAAGAAACAGGAATGTGCGTGTATTGTTTCAACTGGGTAGAAGAAAATGTGTATATGTTGCAGGTTGTTATTTGTTTCTTGGTTTGGTTTGGGTTTTGGTTTGGTTTTGCCTTTTTTTTTTTTTAAAGACATACACAGCCCCCTTTATCTATCTATCTATCTGTCGATAGAAAAGTCTTTTTGATTGCTGTTAACCAGGTGTCGCACACATACATAATCTGTCTATAAAAAAAGTCTTTTAACTTTACACAGGTGTCACAGACTATTGTTGCTCAACCTAGCTTCTTGTCAGTGGCACAAATGACTTTGAGCACTGTTTAAAACATGAAATAGATGCCTACTCAAGAAATCTTGCAAAGCCAGAAGATCCCTAAAAGCACATGAAATACCTTTGTAGAGTTAACAAGTCTGGTCAAGATGGAAGAAAGAAGTCTGCTGTTGAATTGTATATTGGTTCAGTGAATTCACTAAGTTTAAATTTTACAGGCATCTCCTCAGGTTGGTACTGGGATTCAACAGGGAGGCTGTTAGGGCACCTGCCAGGCTAACAAGTTACGCAGTAGAGGTGAGCACATAATTATGGCTGATGTGACTGGCTGACATGAGGGTGACCAAGCAAAAGCTGCCTCTGGTTAGTTGGTTTTAACCAATAGGCCTATTCTGGCCCCAGCTGTTCCATCTCTTATCTCCTTTGCTGTCATCCTCTAAATACTTCAGGTACTTCACCTTGTTTTCACAGAAGGAAGGGCTGTGGTGGGATCCCTGGGCACCTGCAGTGGGGCAGGGGGTTCCTGCATGAGCCCCTATGGGGCATTGCTGGCCATTTCTGCAGTAGGAAGGATGAGAGTTACAGAGTTAAACTACGGTGAATGGGGCTGAGGTTGGCTGCTGGGAAAGGCTCAGGAGGGAAAGGGGGCTGCAGGATCCCAGCTGCTTGTGCTTTCTGAGGGCAGGTAAGAGACCTGGCTGGTGGGAACCTGGGTAGGGGTTTCTCATCCTGCCCCTGGGGTGAAGGGAATACTGTCCTTCGAATTATCAGAGCTTCTGAGGATTTTGAGTCTTAGAGGAAAAACCCGTAGGGTGGCTGTGGGTTTCTCATGCAAGCCATTGGCAAAAGCTGCTTGGGATGTAAAATACTGCCATTTGCAGTGCAAGTGCATGAGGTTTGTTTGTGAGGAAACCTTTGAGTTGAAAGGTGGGAGAGAAATGCATGGGGGTTCTGGTTTTGTTGGGGTTTTTTGTTTGCTTGGTTGGGGTTTTGTGATATTTTTGTTTGGTTTTTTGTTTTGTTTTGTTTTTTCTCAAAACCTAAACAACAAAACCAACCCTTTAAAAATCAGTTCTCCTTCCCTGGGGGGATGTTGGGGATGTGAAGCATGACCTGCCTTTTGCCAGGCTGCAGCCATTTTTCCCAGGTGAGATCTGCTGGGACAGACACACTGGGCTGCTGCTCTTCCCTCCGTGTCCTGTAGACAAGATTGCGGATCTTGGGGCTTTGATGAGTACCTGTCGTACAACCTTTCTGTGCTGATGAAAACATGGATCATTATAGCACACCAAAAAAAATCTGCAATGAGGGTAATTTTGTATGCATTTTTTTGCCCTTGTTCTTGGATAGTAAAGGTTACTAAGTAGAATAAGTACAATGTGAAACTTTGAAACTTTAAATGGCAAAAGACATTCAAAACGTCTAATAGCTCTGATCAAGAAGTTTTGTGTATTTTTTGTGTTCCCTTTGGTCATTTAGTAGTTCTGCAAAATCTAGTTTTGTAGCAATGGGAGCCTTGATTTGATGGACTCTACTGATTAAGAAATGATTATTGAAAGTTTTTCTTCATGTTTATGTAGAACAAGGACAGAGATTAAGTGGGTACATTTCCTTAATCATCAGTGGAAGATATTAGGAAACAGCATGCAGACTGAAATGGAATTCAACATACTTGCACGAAGGAAACAGATGAATATTCTAATTCTTGCCTTTTTAAAAAACTGTTGAAACCACTTCTGATTTTAGATACTTCTGGACTCTCATTTCAGCTTGTGCTTTACTTAATGCCATTATTTAAAATGTAGCCTATTATCCAAAAGTAATAAAAGAACAAAATGATTTTTTTTTTTCCAGGAAACAGTATTTTAGAGATTTATTAGCTTTGATTGAAAATGTTTCACAGATTTTTTCAAAGTTTTCAATTATTAATAAGTGCACCAGGCAGTTCTCTCGTGATCTTTTAAGCGATACAGTCGTTAATGGCAAATGGAGATGTAATTTGTTTAGAGGGGAAAACAGTTGTAGTCATCACTAAAGATGCTGTGTGAAACACTGAAATATAATTTCTATTGCAGAAGTCTTTACTTTACTATTCAATGACCCACAAATTCACTGTACTCTCATAAAGGAGCACAGAGAAACTTTCTGCCCGTGTCATACCCAACCTGCTTTGTATGCTCCTCTCCTTCAGGAAGGAGGGTGTGCTCAGGCTATCACAGTGAAGAAGCTCTGCATAAGAGCTCAGTTTGGCTCTCTTCTTCTCCTTGGATGGACGCTAGACATTTTCAATACCATGGGTTTGTTTCAGTAGTGGTTTAAGTGACTGCATTTCAATCGACCTTGCAGTGCAACAACTGTCTGCACAGGGTCTTGGTTGAAAGGCAGTGATGTTTATTGCTCTCACAGATTTCTCCCTGTACCTGTGATGCTACATAGGGTAAAGGAAAAAGTTCAGATCTATGTTAGAAGATGCCTGAAAATGCACCCCTGGTATTCTCTGTCCAGGGCTTGGCTGTGCCATAAAGAAGACCTCAGGTTTTCCCTCTGGTCTCCCAAAATGACCTTGTCTAGGTTGTGAGGTTAATTCTGCACTGATGACTTGAGTAGGCTTGCTTAGGTCTCCAGTAAAGGTCCCATATCTGTAGTAAATCCATTCCACAGGAGAGGCCATTAAGTAAATGTGAACCATCACTGTGTTCTAGCCAGGACTTTGCCAAGGGTAAACTTAATTAGTAAAAAGCAAAACACAATTGAAGAAAGAGTATGTTTCCCCATATTTGAAGAAAGAGT
>NW_009934403.1:59367-82150 GCF_000696875.1 Nestor notabilis
TCCACTGCTGTGGATAAAATAAAGAAGACAAAATAAAATTGTCTAATACAGAACATGATAAAATGGCTGTACGTAATTCCACATGACTAGAAATAGTTGTTTAAGCAACTGCTCCAAATAGGCTTGTTAAAGATGAAATATTTATTGCTATATGTTAATTACAGGCTTTAAGCAGTACTTAAGTAATTTAAACAGATTGGTTTCATCTTGCTTTCAAGAACTTTATGCGATTGAATCCTTCTTCATCAGTTGTTCTTTGTGCTAGAGCAGTTTGCACAAACATATCCTTAACTAAACACTGTTTGCAATGTTGTTTATATTGTACAGAAAGAATAGTGAACAATTTTCTTCATGGCCCAAGCAAAATCAAATTCCATCAGAATTAATGTTCTTGCATGTGCACTAAAACACAATAGCTTTTCAAGTCTAGAAAAATCTTGTTTAGATACAGTAAAGTTGTATGTTACTCCTGGGATATTAGTCTCTGACACTAACAATCAGTTTTGAAGAAGTCTCTATATACTCACTTTTTTTTGAGGTTTAATGTATGAGAGAAATACATCCTTACCATGTAAGTCTTCTTCCTTCCCCTGAACAGCATAGATATCAAAAGAACCATAAGTGTTTTGTGCCTTTACATCTTAAATACTGTTTTGTGCAACGTATTTTGCACAGAATTACTTTGAGGAAAATTTTTGTTTTATCAGAACTTCAAACTACTGTTGACAATACTTAGAGCTGATGAAGAGCTGAAGCTTTGTGTTGCTTAGGGACTCTTCATCACAACAACCTACTGCGTATTCAGAAGGAAAGATAAACAGAAATAAAGCAACTTAGTCTCCAGTGAATCTAAACGGTTCCTAGTTACACTCTTAGATAATTAACTTCTCCTGTGATGTGCTCATTTAATAGATACCTGGTCATATGTGACCATGTTTATTTAATGTGCTCTGCAATATTTATACCACAATACACCCTTCTCATTATAAACCTGATGTTCTTTAATTTATTTGCACACACACATTCTGAAGCTCTTGCTTAGACAAAACTCTACAGGCTTCAGGAAGATATATCTGAGCATGCATGTCACTGTGACTGCAAATAAATAACTTCTGCAGGGACTGTTGGCAAAACACCCCCCACCCCACCCCCCCCGCAATGTTTTTCCTTCTTCAGCATCACTTTTCTGGTATTTGTGTGCATTAAAAAATTAGAGACATGCTACATGAAGTATGATTATTATTGTTATTTTCTTTAGTTTTTATCACAGCCCTCAAGCCCTGCATTAGACTTTCAGTAAAACTGTATTTTTCATAGGCAGCACAGTATTACGCAGCTCATGAACTCAACAGATTTATGCAGAACTTTAACTTTGTGGTACTTGTATCTGTAACAGAACCCAAAGGGAAGTAAGCAGAGATCTCTGTAGCATATTCTGCTCCCTGGAATTAATTCCAAAGCCTATGACAAAGACCACTAATTTGTAATGTTTCTGGCTGTACTTCATATGACCTTGGTGGATGCCTTCTTGGGTACATTCACATATGCACATGTATGAGAGCAAATACTTGTGTCTGAATAATGCCTATGTGTGGGTGCAGAACAAACCAGTCTTTTCTTAAAACAGCCTGACAAAATTGATCTAAATTGAAAGTTGTAGCAAGTAAATGGCCACATTTCAAATTAATCTTAAATTAGTAATGCATCTTGTCTCTCACTGGAATGAGCCTGTGCTGAGTTAAGAGTCTTGTAAATATGTGCCTTGACAGAGCAGAAGAATCCAACATGTGTTCTCTTGGGCTGTTCTCCACTCACAGCTCATGGGCATTGATAGGGAATGTTCTCAATATTTTAAACAAAAATACCCTAAAATAACTAAAAGAAATCTGGACAGTTTAAAGGAACTGTTAAAAACAGAAGTACCACTTTGTCCCTCTCTTTTAAGCTGAAAATAAATTTATTAAAAAAAAATAATTCACCAGAATAAAGCATTTCCCTGCACTACTAGTGCAGTGCTGTACAACTAAAGCACATTCTACTGGAGAATTGGAACATGTTTTGGGGAACACAAAATCTCTGTGACTCAGAGCTGTTATCTCCATTTCAGATGGGGGAGGTGGATATGTGATTTCCTACACACTGTAAAGTAAATCTGCCATAGATTTTCTCTTAATATGTAAAAATGATGCATGGAAGTTTTTAGTGCCATGTTTAATATCATGTTACTGAATGGCCAATACACAAAATGAACAGGAAGGAAACTTATGTATGGTATCATTGATATTTTTTATAAAAAAAACCCCAAACCAAAACAGCAACAACAAACCCCAACAAACCAACTATTAAAATAATTCAGCTTTGTTCCGCTAATGAAGTTTAAACTCTTGTCCAAGAATTGTGCCATTATCAGCTCTACGTTACTTTATTTTTCCAAGTACACTATCAGAAGTGCACCCACGGGAAGCTAATGATTACCATTGTACAGCCACTTTAAACCAAGCAAAACATGTCTGAGAATAAATAGCACCTTTTCAGCTCTTCTTGAGTAATTGTACGGAGTGATTTCCTTCCCATGCACCACTTCCATCTCCACAGAATTGCTCCCAGTCCTTAGTAGGGTTTTTTTGATCAGGCTGGCCACCGTGAAGTGTACATCTCTCCTAGCAATACCTGTGTCACTTTGCCGTTAGGCTTCTGACAATAAGCTACTTGAAAATTAAGTGGCCTCTGTCTTTAATATGATAATGTATGGGATAAACACCTACAGTTCTTGTAAGGGGAAATGTTTTGTTGCAGTGTATGGCTTGTGCAACCACTGGCAGTGATGGCCAAGAGAAAAGTCTTCCTGATGGCTGAGAAGGTAAAAAGCATGTCAGTAGCGTGCTGGATTATGACAGCTTGCTCCTTTTTAAATGTGCCCCTCGTATGTGGAAGGAGCTTCATCTCTCTTACTACTGTTTGAAACCAAGCACCGAAAAAGTACCTTCATTAGGAGCTCAGAGATCCTGCAGTCTATACTTAGTAGATGTCTGAATTGCTTTGTGGAGATGCCTTTCTTCATCCATTACACAAGTAGCCTAGGGCAAGCCAGCTCCTAAACTAAGTGCTTCAATAAAGTGTCTGCAATTAAATGTGACAAACTCGGGCACATTTGATTGGTCTGGCCTCTCAAAACTTCAGACGTGTTCTGCAAGAGGGAGTGGACTGGGTGCCACACAACCATGCTGCTGTGCACCCTGTGCTTGGTGGGGTTGTTTTCTTAATGTATCAAGTGTTGTTAATTTGTTTCGTGATAGCTAATGATTTTTTATTTTCCCTCCCCTTTTGAAGAAATTACTGGAAAAATTGTCAGATCTTTTTGAGCCATTTGGAAAACATAAGGGAATGCACATCATAGAGCTTAATCATGTTATAAGAGATTGTTACTCTGAAAGGCAAACTATTTTAGTTATATTGTGTTATTGTGCCATTAGTACCATTTGACTGCCAACTGCGCAGCAGCAGGGCTCCAATCAATGGGAGCCTTTGTGTGTTTTCCATTGCAAATAGTGCCAAGGATAGGAGGGAGAGAGGCTCTTAGTGGTACAATTTTTTCAGTGATTAATAATACTTGAGATCCATTTCAGTGATCAGAAATGTGTCTTAATGAGACAATTAGTCAAAGCATAAAAGCTGCACAGCAATTTAGTTGGTGTTACTACTGGAATAATTTGCTGCTGCTGTTTTTTTCCTCCTGATTTGACTTTATCACAATAGGCTGGGTGAAAGACGCTGTAGAGAGGACTTGCAGGCTAGGTTCAGTTTTCAAATGGCCATGATTATCTGTGGGGCAGACAATCCCTTTAAAAATGAGGGAGACTTTGAGGAAAAAAGTGGTTATTTCAGATACAAAAAAATCAAATGCCTTTGTCCAAGTGGCTACTACAGCGCCTTCAAATATCCAGCTTTCTGCTAGTGCCATGGCAACTAACCACAAGTACCATTTGGGGGATGGGTACCAAGCTGAAAGGGCTACTTCAAATCTGTATTTATTTTTCCCTTCTGTAACAAAAGCGCAATAACAAGGCTTGAGATTTCTTGATGTATTCTAGCCGGCTGTGTTCAAAAATGTCTGATGGAGCTGATTTTTAATCTCACCGGAAGATACCTTGTTGTCATATAAAAAAACCTTTTTTCATCTGTTTCTGGTCTTTCACAATATGGCCATTACTCTAAAGCAAAGTCAGAGCAGTTGTTCTCAACTCATACTTGTCTTGAAGTTTGCTGCTTCTCTTTCAACCTGAAGCCTTGTCTTCCTTGAAGTTTGTATTTATTCCAGCTGAACATGTGTCATGGTTTACATTTATTAAAGCTTAATATCTCCCTACAGAACTGCTGTCATTCTAACTTGGAGGTATGTCAGAAATGTCCTCAGAATGATGTTGCAGAGGGCACTGAACACAGCAAAACTAAAACTTTATGTTTTTTAAAATGAAATAATTGCATTGGTGAGTTCATCTGCCTGCAGTGTTTCTACTGTTGTCCAGGGCGTTCCATGCTCGAGAGGCCTGGGGCGTTTATTCTTCTGGCTTTGGGAGCAAAGAATTAACATTATTTAAACTAACTTAGTCTAATTAATTTGCATTTACCTAAGAGACCAATAGACAATTTACTGCTAGAAAAGCAGAAAGCCTTTTGCTGGTTTCCCACTGGCAAATGCAGTAGGGTGGGTTTGTTTGAAAGCCCCTCCCTGTGCTGAGGGCTGCACTGGAGCTGCAGGATGGAGCTGAGCTGCAGTGCAGGACACAACAGCCTGCTCAGTATTTACAGGGTTGGTCAGGGTCACAGCAGGGTGTGAACTAACTCGCTGCTGTCATGGGTAGAACTAGAGCGGGGCAGATGCTGAACCCCCTGCCTGCTGTCTGTGTGAATGCCTGCAGTGCCTTTGTGACCTGTGCCAAGCTTAATTGTATTGATCTTCTCAATACGGTTCATTCTGAATGTTCCCACTTTCTAATCTTGTTATACCAGAGTTGTAGAGTGCAAAAATGTTTCAGAGGCTTCTAAAGGGACAATAGTTCCTGTTTCTGCTGACTTTGAGTATTTTTTTCCCTCACTAAAGATGTTGTTTTAATGCCTCTTTCATCTATAGGTCATATGAAAGGGACTGTATTTGAACACTGTGATAGTGTTATTTTGACAGCTCTTTTGTGTTGGATCAGTATTGCTGTAAATGTGGTTTGGTTATTTATAACTGCAGCTATCTCCCTGCAGGTTACAGCTGATAGGAGATACCAAGTGATTCTTTGTCTTCGGTTTTATGCTGGGCAGCCTGTGTCTCCTGCAGCTGCACTAGAAACTGCAGCTTTGCTGCCTAGTGCTCCTCAGCCTCAACAAATGCCATGTTTCTTTGTTCAGACGCTCTGTCAGGACGCAGACTAACCACTTCTTGCTTTCTTTCATATGTAATCTCTCAGGGTAGAATCATAGAATATCAGGTTGGAAGGGACCTCAAGGATCATGTGGTCCAATCTTTCTTGAAAAAACCACCATTCTGGCATATGACTTCTTGCAAACTGCTGAATTCACTAGTCTCAGAAGTGGTTTTTTAAATGAAGTTGAGGTTGAGAGTATATGTTGACAAATCAGGAGCAAAAAGGAAAATTCATACTCGAGTTATTTGGGAAAAAAAATAGAAAAAGGCAGCATTACTTTTGAGATACCTGGAATATCAGTTGTGGTAACACCCAGTCATCTTTAACCCTGTCCTTATGACTATGCCAACTTTTTTCTCTTCGTACCTTTGGGCTGTGTCTAATGATGCGCAAATGTTCCGAGACATTTGTGGCCAGAAGAGAAGAGCAGAACCAGCACATATGTATGAATATGTATGGGCTGCTCATCAGCTATGAATGACTTTGAACTTTCTAAAAGTTGAAAGAATGAAAGATATCCAGGAGCTTCATTCTTCTTTTAATTATAACAAAATTATTAGAACTACATGCAAGCCAGAGTTCTATATGAGTTATAATATTCAGGGTGGTAATGTATGACTAGTTCTGGAAAAGGCAGTGTATGTTCTTATTTGGTGACACATTGGGTGTAATGAGCAAGATTATCTAGAGCTTCATTAAGTGACCTGGAAGTGTGAAGAACCAACTGTATCCTGACATTTCTAATATCTTTGTGTTGCAAGTAAATTACCTGATAAAACCAAGGTAAAAGGGAATGTGTCCCTGTAAATCAGTAAGTGTTTAACGCTGCTATTCTGGCTTCTCCACCAAGTGGATGCAACTTGCCATCACCTCCCAGAGGAGGAAAAACGCTACTTACAAAGTATGCGCAAGGAAATTTATTCTCATTTTACATTTCTACTTCTTACCCTAACATCTACATTCCTTTGCATTCTCCCTCTTCGTACTTGGACCCAGCTTGGCTCTACCCTGGTTAGCTGTATGAGCTGAGATTGATTCAGCTTTGATCTGGATTTGAAACAGCAAAAAGTGAATGCAGCAGTGCAGGCGCTTCAGAAGCTGGTAGCATGGCCTCATAGTCAGGACTTCACTGTCTAGTGTAGTCCAAAAAATCCAGTGTATTTTGTTGGAAGACATTCCCATCCAGAACCTCCTGGTTCCTTGCCTGTCTGTCTTCCTGTCAGGAAGATAAAACCAACCTGAAAGTTGTGTTGGAAATGTGCTGGGAGTGCCATTATCCTTGGTCAGTTTTTTGCTTTGCTCCACAACTCCTATCTCCAGCCCTAGAGAGCCTATTGAAAAGTGGGGAGGTGAGAAGCAGTGACTTTCAGCCTTTCTCTGGAAGCCACTTGCACGAGATGAGAAAACTTGAACCCTGAGCTCCTCATCTCACCTGCAGCAAAGAATAATTAAAAAAAATCTTTCTGTGTGAGGCACTGAAATGGTGTTAGTTAGGCTTTGCTGGGGAGGGTGTCCTGGGTTCAGCTGTAGCAGTCATTTTGTCTCCTTCTTAGTAGCTGGTGCAGTGCTGTGGTTTTGACTTTCAGCCTGGGAACAACGCTGATAACACCCATGTTTTTAGTTGTTGCTCAGTAATGTTTACTCTGACCAAGGACTTTCTCAGTCTCATGCTTTGCCAGAGAGGAGGGGAAGCCAGGAGGAAGCAGAGACAGGACACCTGACCCAAACTGGCCAAAGGGGTATTCCATACCACAGCACGTCATGCCCAGTATATAAACTGGGGGGAGTTACCCGGAAGGCCCAGATCGCTGCTCGGGTCGGGCTGGGTATCGGTCGGCGGGTGGTGAGCGGTTGTGTCCTCTCCCCTTGTTATTCCTCTTATCATTATTATTGGTAGCAGTAGTGGTTTGTATTATACCTTAGTTACTGGAGAGCTGTTATCTCAACCCGTGGGAGTTACATTGCTCCGATTCTCCTCCCCATCCCTCCGGGAGCGGGGGGAGGAAGGAAAAGGGGGGGAGTGAGCGAGCGGCTGCGTGGTTCCAAGTTGCCGGCTGGGCTTAAACCACGACACAAGGAATTAAGTTTTTGGGAAAGAGGGGAAGGCAAAAAACCCGAAGAAACTAAGGCCCAAGTAAAGAAAAATGTGTGCTATTTTGGAAGCAAAAGGATGCTCTAATACCTCTGTGGACTAAAACCTAGCAGGTTTTCTTGTGACTGGGTGCTGGTGCATATGGGAAGGCCCCAAAAGGTGCTCTCCCAAGCATGGCCTTAACTCCTAAACCATCCTCTCTTCCTGACTGTGCCTTTCAAACCACCTCAAACATAAAGGAGTGCAGAGCTTTAAAGTGTTAATGTTGACAGAATCTGGGCTGTTTATGTCTAGGAAGTACTCATTTCAAAATATAAGTGCTTTCAGCAAGAGACTGCAATGAATGAAACTCTGTACTTTCCAAATTCCAGGTCATTAATGTTGCAGTGAAATACAGTCTTGCCATTGACCACCAACTCTGCAGTGTTCCAGTATGGTATCTCTTCCAGAATAAGCTGATGTCCATTTGCTTGCAGAACAGCTGGAAAAGGGCAAAGAAGCAGTGGCCGGTACTGTATTTACTTCATTTCCTCTGAACTGTGAGTATATCTAAGTTTTAGCACTTATGAGGGCAAAGAGTAAAAACTAGCGTTAATGTAGTTAGGTGCTGTACAAAACTCTCCACAAGTCCTATCAGCTTTGATCTCTGGCTTCACTATTATTACATTAATGTATCTCCTTTGAATGAAGCCTCCACCCTCTGTCATTTCTCATTCTAGCAGTAAAAGGCAAGAAATTCATTATGTACTTGTATTTGCTATTAACTGGCACAGCAGCCGTAAGAAATGCAATGTATTTATTTTTAAGTACCATGGAATAAGACTGAATTCAAAAGAAATCTCCAATAAACATTAAGATGGTGCTATAGAACAGCTGGAACATTAAGTGAACAACCTTGATAACCCAATTGTTCATTGACGACGCATAATTCATTTTGCTTCTACTGAAAGAGTAATTTCTCAGGACATTAAGGACTCGAGATTTTGTGAAGCTGAGAATCAAATCAGAAGGGACAAAATTCTCTCTTAACCCACGTATTTGTTTAGATGAATTATGTGCTTTTTGGGATTATTATGGTACATTGTATAGGGTTGTTGTAAATTGATCAGAACTGGGGAAATAAGAGAACTGCCTGATAATGCAATTCCAGCTACACAGGAATGCTACATGGTTCTGCCTGGGCCCCCATAGATGTACGTATTTTTTAATTCATCTTATTCTGTTGACTTGTTTTACAAGGCAGAAGCAGATTCCTGTGTAGTCAAACAGTGAGGGTCTCAGCTTTCCAGGTTTTTATCAGCTATGATGTGTTAAGGTTGAGGCAGCGTACTGACCAACCCACGTCAGCTATTTTGGCAGGTAGAGGTAGCACTTCCTCTGTCCCAGTTCCACTGTAGCTGTATGACTTGCAGGAGTTGGCGTTCCTCGAACATTTGACCTGACTGCGTCCATCTGTGACAGCTCTATGCAGCATTTTAATTCAACTTACTGCAAAACTACAGAAAGTGGCTGAAAAAGGAGTCTGGTTCGCAAAGCAGCGTGCTGTCAGCTTCTGCTGCTGTTCTGTCATCCTCATAAGGCAGCTTTCACTGCTCTCTAGGAAACTTCAACGACAATCTCTGACAATTAATTCAAGTTTATAAAATGGGTGGGAGAGATGACATCTCTATACTGTTGACTCTAATTTAAAGAAAACCCCCAAACCTACTAGTTTCTCTAGGTTGAGGCCTGGTCTGTCTTTGTCCATGTCAGGTACACTGCAAGGACCTAGCAACCCCAGTAGGAGAATCTGACTGAGTTGCCAGTAGCCTATATATTGCATTAACTCCTGCTCTTTCTAGGTTTCCAGTGTCAACCAAATAGTGTTTTTTCTGATACTGAGTTTATCTTGCTCTTATTGGACACATCTATGTGATCTAAAGCCTTTATAATCACAAAGTGTTATTTATTTGAATACTTTAGATCACACATACATGCATACAATCTGATTTACCTTGCAATCTTAGATTCATTTTGGTAGGCAGAAATTTTTATTATGTGTATCCTCTTGTCGTTGGAAAGCACTAGAACAGAGGAAACCTGCTGCTAATAAACAGAATACAGACTACACTGATCCTCAATTCATGATGAATCAGAAAAAAATAGCTACACCTTCTTCTGTGGGTGATGTGTTACTGCAGCTTTAGGTATGGATGGTGAACTTGCGTGGCACTAGCTGACTCTGCAACACCCTGAGGCACTGCTCCTCTGCTAGACCTGTGGTGAGGCTCTTTCAGGCCCTGGGGCAATGCTCTGATCTGCACAGCCCACCTGGTGCCCAACTGAGGGAGCAGGGCTGCAAGTGGGAGCAGTGGGGGTGAGCCCTGCTCCAAAACAGCCCAGCTGCCTCTGAGTCAGGGTACCTGCTGTCTGCCTTAGGCTGATGGCTGGGGATTGTGGTTGAGCTGTAAGCAACAGAAGTTACTTTGTACGCCCAAGTACTTTGCTTTGTAGCTAAATTTGGGCTTAGACATTTTCATCATTGGTTTACAAGTTTATTTCAAACTTTTTAATGAGGTTTGTGTAACTGGAAAAGAAAAATATGTACACACTGCAATTCAGGCTTAATTTAGCAAATGTGAAAGATGGAAGTGTTTGCTCTTTCTGAGGCATGTTTAAGGACCAGCTCTTTCCTTTGTCACACACATGATGTGACTGGTGCAGCCTCCCTTTGAGGCTGTGAGCCGTGCCGCACTGAGACCCTGCAGTTCTGCGCGACCATGGGCAAGTGCTTCCCTGACTACCCTCCTGTGAGAGGCCCAGGGGCTCCCGTGCAGCATGGTGGGGTCATGGGGCTTGTGGGGCAGGGGCTGCCTGGCACAAAAAAGCAACAAAGTCTTTCCATGGTTTATTTTTATTGGTGGTGCGGAACAATGTCTTTACATTAGCTGAATTTGTGTCACCAGCGTACGCTTCAGATCGCATATATTAATATAGACAGATAAATACATCTCCATAGAGCACAGAACATAATGGAAACAGTGTGCTATAAATACACATTTGTCATAAATCTATACTATAGTATAAAAATAAAAGTATCACTAAAATATTTTTGTCTTCCGCAACCCATACGTCAGAAGTTCAGCTGTATGTCTCGACCACGTCTTGCTCAGCTATGGATCACACAGGAGGGGATTGAGATCAAGGTCTAACCCCTGAAACTCCACCACCTTGAAGTCAAGTTCCTTTTGCTTTTGTTCACTGTGAATATAAACATTCACAAATATTGGGGTTTTCATTTTTACAACCCACTCCTGTGTGTACATGGGGGTACTGCTACAGAGAGAGCGAAACAATTACCTTCTTAAAATTCTCTTGTGGGGGGTTGTATGTTCTGAGTCCCACCAAGAGGTCTCATTAAATCACTGCTACTTCGCAGAAACCTCAAATGGTTTGGTTGGGTTAAGGTCAAATGGTTTGACCTTAAAAATCACCTGGTTCCAACCCCCTGCCATGGGCAGGGACACCTTCCACTAGACCAGGTTGCTCAAAGCCCCGTCCAGCCTGGCCTTGAACACTGCCAGGGATGGGGCAGTCACAGCTTCTTATATTGATGAAGTTACACTTAGCTCATTGATCAAGATTTTCTCCCTTTTTATGATGAACAATCTATTCCATAATCTTCTGCTTGGAAACATTTTAAAATCTTCACCTTTGATCTCCATAAATGCATGTGCACAGACTGTGCATTTCTGAATTTCAGGAAAGAATTTCATTTGCATAATACCCATAATTTAAATAAAAACCTAAGAAAACTGCCTTTTTCCTGAAATGGGACCATACCACATGGATTCTGTAGAGGATTCTGTTAACTGAGAAGCAGCACAGTCCCATATGAAGCTCTTGCTGGCAAACCCAGTAGTTTGTAATGCCTTGGGCCATGAATTTTATCCATCTGTGATTTAACCAGGACACACCAATTTAAATGTACCTGAACTGAGTCTGAAATTTCTTGAACAAAGTCTGGTACTTTGCAGCTGCTACTTTTAATGGGTACTAGCAGCGGTACACAAATGCCTTCCTCTGCAGGGCCTGAGTTCAGTGAAGCTGCTCATTCAGGTACTCAGCCTGAATACTAAAACCAGATTAGTAAGTATCTGAGATACAAGTATGGAATTGTTGTCAGCTAAATATATAAGAAGTTTGGGTTGTCACTCGTTTCTTCCTCAAGAAAAAATATGGTGTTGGTATTTTCCACCACCAGTTTCCAGAGCTGCAGAATCCAAAACATCTGTTAGAGCAGCTGTAGACAAGTAAGAGACTCTTAATGATAAAGTGGTGAAAAGTTTCAGATGTGGTTGTAGTGTTTGAATTCTCAGTGGCTGTGTGGTGAGTACAGTGCCTGAGCGGCTGTTGAAATTCCAGCCAAAAAAGTAAAATGAAAACACAGGTAATGTTTACAAATAACTATCAGTACCCATGGATCTAGGAATGCAAAATAATGTGCTTCATTAGGGGCAAATTAATAATCAAATAACTATTCACAGCATTTTTATGTCCTTATATGGTTATAATTTTAGACATACAATTCTATGAAAAAATTGTAATGTTACATTTATGTTAAAAATGCAGAATGCCTTTGTAGTGACATGACACAGAACAAAGCAAAATTACCAGGAAAGTTCCAAAGTAATTTTCATTATTATAGTACAGGAACAATTTAAAGTCATATTTTGAACAGTATATTCATTAGGTGAACACTTGGTTGGACTAACAGTCTAATGGTTTTCTTGCTTTTTTTAATTGTTTTTTCCATTTTAACTTCGGGACAGCTTTTAAGCAATAATACTATTTACATAATCTAAAAATAGATTTCATCTTTAGTTTGAACCACAGCTCATGGAGTAATAAAACATACATATTTTTAAGTGAATGCATTAACTCAAAGAAATGAGCCCAGCTCTCAATCACTGTAAATCATCATAGTTGATTTGCTCCAACATAGCCAACTTTTGATTGAGCTCCCATTGATTATCAGGCCTACTGTGCTTTCATACAGAGGGTTGTAGATAGCCTTTAT
The DNA here is from genome assembly GCF_000696875.1 of Nestor notabilis. Classification (NCBI taxonomy): domain Eukaryota; kingdom Metazoa; phylum Chordata; class Aves; order Psittaciformes; family Psittacidae; genus Nestor; species Nestor notabilis. The sequence goes on from NW_009934403.1 coordinate 71,933, forward strand.
CCAGCAGACTACATAATTGCATGTATGCAATGCCAAAGAGGCAGTAAAATAAACAAGGACATATGTGATCTGTTGAATCTGTATCTAGAGTTCTCAGACAGAAACATATCTGCACTTCAAGTTTATTGTAATAAATCTATTCTCCTGCTCTTAGGCTTGAGGGTGCTTAAGCATGTCGTTGTTCAGTCTACAAAGGAATTAAAAACCTCACTTCTCCACAGGCAGGTAAGCAGTTCCTGACTAGGCTTCCGAGTGTGCTCCGGCTTGCCTAGCAAAGGATCCTCGCTGGAGTTAGTGCATATCTTTAGACAGTGAGTAAGTGGTATTCTAACAATGATGACTGAACACCTCTAAGCAAGGCAACAAATTTCAGCTTGAGAGAAAGTGCCTGAAAATATCAGTCCTTTGAAGGATTTATAGGGAATGAAAGATAATGAGAAAACCCTCAGGATAACACTCGCAGAATATGGGAATTACCAGATGCTATATTATTTTCCTGATTGAATTTACTGTATCTTGTAGAATATGATACCCTACATCTACTATGAAAAATATAGAACAGAAATCCCTCTCAAGTGGGTTGATGCAAAGCTGATATGAGTACCAGTACTCTTAAACTGGTATTTATAGCTCTATCTTGGAGATTTCCTTATATTGCAAGTTTGCCTCTTTATTCTAGGTATTTATTGCTCTTTGATTTTGTGTGGTTGCATACACTCTCCTGCTAGTCACAGTGACTAAATTAATTCCTGTGCAAACAAAAAAGGTCTAAAGTAGGATTGAATTGCACTTACGCTTTGTGCTTTGCCTCTCTGTCAGACTGGATTTTGCTCACTGATAAAAAGAAAGAATTAAGTCAATTCATTACAGACAAAATTCTCCCAGCTCTCTGTGATGGATCTTCTCTCCAATATGCTGCTTTCAGAACAGGACTGTGCTTGAGGCCAGTGCACACCAGAATAAAGGCTAAATTATTTCTGCAGCATTTCTATATTGGGGGAACATGCAAACACAAGTGTAACTCTCAGGAAATACACAGTGGCCACTCTCAAAAATAATCTGTTTTTCTTATGTAGTAAATAGAATGGTGGAATTAAATACTTTTCATGCAAAATTTCAAGATCTATTGGCATCAGCTTATTATTTACAATGTTTCTTTCAACATCCCCAGTGGGGGAAATTTCTTCATTTGTTTTTCTCTACATGCAAATCTTGCAGGAATAGATGTGCATATTTTAGAACTACTTGCAGGGACTATTGATTAATTGGTGTGCCTTAGTATTTAATTTATGTCATACACAAAGTTACTCAACTCTAGGTGATAATATGGCAGAAGTTACTTATGGTTAGAAGTGGTAATACAACACACACTCGTATTACTCCCTCCTTCGTTTCAAGCCTTTTTTTCTGACTCTCAAGTGAGAAATGTTAGATTTAGTACATACAGGGTTTTAAATGATGGCAACAATGTAAAACAAATGACATTTTGGTTCTACACTAATGTATTACTAGTACTATCTTGCCTTTGAACGACTATGTCATTGTTTCTTCATAAGGTGGATTCAGGAGAATATTTCCCACAGCCTTTTAGAGCTTGCGGTCCCTCTGCAGCTGTGTGGCTGCCTCTTGCTTAGCAAGTGGCTTTGCCACGGTAGAACTGCATCTGTTGAACAGATCTCTCACTTCTAGGAGACTTTCTTCCACAGCTTTTGCAAACATGTCTGAGGAGGTTTCTTTACAGTCTTTAAAGCTTGAGATGCAGAATAATATATGCTCTGGCTGAGGGTTATAGCATGCCCCATAACCATTGGGCACCACAGGCCCATAGCAGCAGAACATTTCCATAGTAGTTGGAACCTGGTTGCAGGGAGAAGGTAAGGAGTGATCTCTGATTAATCAGGGCAACTGAAATCAGGTGGGTACAAATGAGGAAAAAGATAAACAAATGCTACAAGTGCTAGAACTGTGGTGAGTCCCTTCTGTAGAATATCACTTCCTTCAGAAGTCCAGACCTGGAGCTGACACTTGGAAGGTAAAAGTTGATCTCGGTATAGAACTTGGTTGCTTTCTTTGTTTGCCACAGTTTGTAAAACTGGTATAATTTGAAGTGGATATAGTGTATTTCTTTGCTCATTTTATATAGATCTGTAACAGCTATACGCTTTGTTACTGATGGATAGAGAATTTTTAAGGCTGTATGAAATTCTGATATATAAAATTACGATATATAAGACTTCTCTGAGGTTTTTAATTTCTTAAGGTTATCTTATGGTTATGTTATACTTGTAATGTGAAGACTAATTATAGAAATTAATATTGTCCATTTTTAATGGTAATTTATAATTTTGGTGGTGTATAAAAACATGTTTTAATGCATCTGGGTGCTGTATTTCTATTACATCTTTGTTTAATCATGGCATAATACAGGAGTGAAACACTTTCTCCTGCAGAAAATGAAAGATGTGTCAGAAATCTATACGTTTCAGTCTTTGTGTACATGGGCCTTCACAAATAACATTTGGCTTTTTAATGGTGTAGAACAAGCCATTAGTCCTGCTAATAGAGCCGTAGAATTGTCAGATAAATTTGCTGTGCAACAGCCCAAGGCCATAAAGCTATTCAGAAGCACTCTTTGCTCATGGATAGTTTCTTGGAGAATTTATATAGTAGTATGTTGGTTATATTCACTCATGTCTGAAAGCCTACAAACATTATGACAAGATCAAACTACTTATTAAGGCTTTATGCTGTAGCATGATATTATAAGTCTCTTTTGTCGCATAGTTCTAATCTGTGCAGTTGGGTTAGTGTTTCGGTAAATGAATTCCTACTTAGATTTTTTTCATTCATTAGGACTGCTACTACTGTGTGCAATTAAACATTTAATTTTTAGCATTTAATTCTTAGGCTGTATGCTGTAAAGATGTTTCATTATCCAGAACATTAAATGTAAAAAGTGTTGACTCTCGGAGTATCTTAGTATAGTCGCAAAAAAGTGTAAACCTGTACATGTCTAAAATGCCTGTAAATCCAAGATGCATGCATGCCTGCACGTGTTGCAGTCTTGCACTGAATAACTGAAGGCTCTCAAAGATTTCAAACACAGCTACTTCTAAGAATACAGTTTTCTCATGGCTGTTGGCTTGTTTCTCAGAGTGGCAGCCTGTCTGGTTTGTGGCTGCACTGTTACTGGAGTAAAGAATTCTGGCTACAGCTGTCGCCTTTGGGAAAGTGGGAGAAGGAAGGGAATGGGAAGACACGCAGTTTGGAAAGTGAGGTAACACTGACCCCTCATGCAAATTTTACTGAGTTTGTGTGCATTTCCAGAATTTCTGGGAAAGGGTTTGGGATGTCGCAAAGGAAGCGGTAACGTTAGTCAGTATTTACCGCTCAGATTTTGCGGAATGAACCAAAACTGGCTTAAGAATCTGGAGAATTTTGTGGACTTCCTGATGGTTCTTGGTGGCACTAGGTTTTGTCGGTTGGTTGGTTGGTTTTTATATTGTTCTCACTGTGAACTACAAGGTCTGGCAGAACACAAATGAGTTAATCTTTGCTTAGCAAGACCAGTGAACAGGAGAAACTCACCTGGCTGGTTGAGAGGATGAATCGATTGCTTGTCAAATATGTCTCATCTGTAAATATCTCTGGCAGTTCCCTGAAGTGTTCCCGTGCCACCTCTCTGAGCCCCAGCAAATGATTGTCTATTGCCATTCCAGTAATAGCCTGTGTACAACATGATAAGACACCAGCATTTATCTGAAGATGGAGATATTTTCTTGGCTGTTACTGCCTTGTTTTCTGGTCAGAGTTAATGAATTTGGTTTGAATGACGTAATGCCTGTAATGTTCAGATATTACTCTGAGGTATGTACTTTGCTGACGATCAGTATCTATAAATTCTGAAGATGTAACAATTAGGAAGGAGATGGCCTTGAGATGTATTATGTGCTGATGTCATCTGGTGTTCTAGGTTTTCATTATCTCTCAGAGCTGAATATCATGGGCTGGGATTACAAAGCAGCTGAGGGGAGCATATGGGACACCAGATGTCTCTAAGTGTGTTTTAGAATTTCCTGGGCATCACTTGGATTATATTTCAAGATGGGCTCTAAAACACCTCCAAATTAGAACAAATGAATCTTTCATTGCCTTGCTGCCTGCATTTCACTCTGGCAGGTAAAGCCAGGTGTCATTCCATAGAATTTAGAACTAAAAGTCTGGTGGATGTCTGCAACAGATTTAACAGGAGTCTACTTGCCATCCTGTGCTTGCCCAGGTGTCTGCTCACCATTCTCCCCAGTACAGAACCAGCCATGCTTGCCCCCAAGTCCTGCTGCAGAATGTCCCAGATTTCCTCTCTTGCCTCATGGCCACAGGTGAGGTAGTTGGCACCATGTGCAGTGGCTGAATGTTGGCAGCAAAGGAATGCTGGTGGCCAGCTAGCCAGCTCACAAGAACTACTGCGCAGCCTGCAGCCCAATCTTTCTGCCATGAGCCTGCTGTAGTTGGGTCTCTCTGCTCTATCCAGCTACCTAAAGCTGTAGACTTAAGGAATTTTTTATCTTAAGATATTTTCCTGCTAGCAAATGTCACTGAAGATGGCTAACAGGATCAAAAGTCAGTAGTGGAAGATGGGCAGGCATGATAATTACGGACAGAGTTTTGTCTCTTTAGGAAACCAGATCAAAATCTGTTCCAACCAGGGAGGAACTGCCTGAGATTAAAACATGCATTTAAAATCATTCAGTCTAGGTTTATTCTAGCTGGTGAGAGCACTGATTATGAGGACTGAGCTGTACCTTATCCTTGGTAACAGGCTTAAGTCACGTAGGAAGGGAATGTTGAACAAGGGACATTGTACTACACTGAAAGCAGAACTGATATCCCTATGGCACAGGCCCCTTGTAACAAGGGAAACAAGCAATCTGAGAGAAGGTAGGGTTTAAAAAAGAGCATAGGCTTGGTTTTCCTCTTAAGAGGAGGATTAAAAAAAAGAAATGCACAAGTTTGCTCTCCTCTTAAGAGGAGAATCATTTTAACCACTAATAAGTGCTTGTAGCAGGGGGTTGGGACTGCATAATCTTGTTTGGTTTATTAAGGAGAAGGCACCCATTGGTAAACGGGCTATTTGTTCATCAGCCCAGATGAAGCAAGGATGCTTGCAAGAAAGTAGGGCAGTGTTTATGTTGTTTTTCCCATAGAGGGAAACTGATTTGATAATCAAAGGAAATATTTTGCCATCACACAAGATTTATAAGGCTGTTAGCAATGACATTTTTGCAACATAGATCAATGTCATGTCTGAAGAGAGGCCGAGACAGGCTAACGAAATAAGCTGTGAGTCAACGCTTAGGAAAAACGTGTGCTAAATTGAATTTTAGAGCTCCACATTTAAGATAGCAATGCTACTAGTAAGCCTTAACAAGGGGAAATAAAATCATTAAATTGGTTTTTGTTTTATGCAGTAGATTTTTTTTGTTTTTCTTAGGAGCTATTACGTTTCAGTCTGTTACACATGATTTACTCAGACCATGTAAGTCTTGTCCATAGTTTAAAGGCACAACAATTGCATTATACTATTTTGAGAAAGAAGGGAGTAGAAATACCTGGAGACCATTTTAAATTTAAAGATAAATCAATTTTCCAATAACGATTTTAGTATTTTGCCCATGGGCTGCACTGGAGGCTGGATTTTATAATGGTTTCTGGAACTGAAATGACTTGGAGGGGGGATTTTACAGAAATTTTTTATTAAAAAAGAAAAAAAAGGAATATTTTTGTACAGAGATTTCATTGGTTGTGTCCTAGTAGACCTACTGCTATGCTGTGTTGTAAGGTTTCCCTGAGATAGTTTGGGTGAGACAGTTGCCCTGAAGTCAGACTTGCCTCTGCTTTATGGATGATGTGGCGTCTCAGCTCCTAAGAGGTGGGTTCCCAGCACAAGGCTTGAGAGACAAAACTGGTTTGTTTTCCGCCCTGCCCTCCCTGCTTCTTTTGTTTCACAGTCTCGGGAATAAATGCTGCCTGAAAGCAACATTTCACCTCACCGTGCTCTGAGTATACCTTTGAAACCACCTCTGGAAGTGAATGACTTCTTGAATAATATGAATATTCAAACAGTAATCAGCAATGCAGTTTTGTTAGGCAATGGTCTGAGGGAAAGCCATAGGTAGCAAACTCACTTAACATAGCTGGTTATTAACATTTATTAATTTCATGAGTGGTTTGGCTAAATTGTTTGTAGAGCAAATCTGTGCTTTGTCTTGGCACAGTGGGATGCTGAGCATCACCAAAGCTGAATGGTCTCATTTTTAATCAACAGAAAACGGGTTGTATTTGATACTAAACTGATTTCTTCACTGGAGGGCATCTCTTCCTTTTATTAGACACTGCATTCAGGTCCTTAAAAGAGAACTGACTATAATCATTCCCTCATTGTTAATGACCTTTTTTAGAAATAGCACTTTGGAATACCAGAATACACTTTCCAGAGTATTAGTCCATCTGAGGATCAGGTCCCAGATAGGGACCTCTGTCCTTTAGGGAAGAGAACCGTAAGAAAATGCATAGATGATTAATTTATGATTAGTTTATGATTAGAAGGATCTTGGCTGTCCACTTCCCTTACTCCATTAGAATACCCCATTGCTAATTTTCTTGGTTATCTTCATGCCTAACATTTCATGTTGACCACAGAATAAAGGCTTACTTCACCTGGCTATTGTTCTTCCTTGCAAACCTTTCAATATTTGTAAAAAAATCCCTTTATTAATTCTTTATTGCAAGCTCTTTAAGACAGAGGCCATTTTTTAATTGTTAATTTGTACAGCACCAGGCTTAGCGGAATCCTAATCTGTGGCTGGGACTCCTAATTATGACACAGATACAAATCATAGATGTTTCACAGATGCATATTTCCCATGTGTCCAAGAGTGATGGTCTTGCTACTGATGTCTAATGCAGAACTTTGTTACCTTGCTTTCCAGGAAGTACTTTTCAAGGTGAGGATTAGTTGATTATGGCTATTTGGATGGTATTCAGGTCATAAGAAATTTTCCTAAGTATGACATAGCAGGTATTTTCCTATTTAGAGATGTCCACATTTTCTTGTGCTTAAATAGTTAACGACTGTATCTTTGTACTTGAAAAAACTAACCCATCCTTACTCAGACAAAGCAGTGTTTTACTTACCAGAATAGTATAATTAGTCTGAGCTGCAATTGCATCCTTAAATCTCTGCATCTTCTCAGAATCCTGTTGGGGGAATCAAAATATATCTTATTATTGAATAAACTCTCAATGAAATAGCATCATCCATCAGTTAACTAGCCACAAAACAGCAAATGCTCTCAAATGTCCCTTGCTCCTGGCTCAGGTGTAAGTACTCTTTATGAATGAAAGCCATAGGGATTCAATATCCTGAACAGCAACAGTGCCTGGCTGTGCAAGGGTTGAACAGGTTTGGTGGTGGTGGTTTGAAGTCAACGAAAGACCTGCAGTTCCTTCTGCGGATTCCTTCCACGGATTTTGGGGGTGTAGGTTATTACTAATTGAATCACTCTGTTTGAAGTAGGGAAAATTATTGCCTAGTGTAATTCAGTGTTTTCAAAACAGCCAGGCAGTCTGTCCTCTCCAGAATAGTTTATCTAGACAATGACAGCGATATTAATGAAAGCCATTACTGATATTTTACTAGCCAGTCAAAAATTACTCCCCGGTGTGAAAGGGCATCTAGAATTTTCCAAGGTTGCTCTACCCTCCACAGATGCCTCACATTTCAGATAACAAGCCACTAAATTTTGACTCCTGTCAAATGGCAGCCTTTTATATTAAGGGAACAATCCTAAGAAGTGCTGCCCTGCGGTACATCAAGTCCGACACTGCAACTTTGGGAGACCCTGAAACAGGCAGAAATGACTGGGCCTCCAGATAAACAGGGAACCTTCAGCTCCTATGGACGATGAATGATCTTTTGAACAAAGAACTCATTTTAAAAGCAATTCAAGGCCACCATCAGGGACCTTCAAAGTACAGAGTCTGATATTTTTTCCATAGGAATAGAGCTAGGCCCTAGTTCCCTTATACAGTTTAAATTACCAAATGCAGTCTTTAAATCTGATTAATTTACAGCTATTCAAGCAATCTTTGCAGTGTCAGTTGCTGCTTCCTTTACAGCAAGTGTCAAATACATGAGATATTTCTCCTGCTAGACATTCAGTCCGATTTGATCAATCTTTGGCCGTTCAAGCTGTCATTTGAAGAGCATTTTTATTAGCATCAGATAGAAAATTGTTTTTAATTTGATTTGGATTAATGGCTATTAACAAACAGTATTTTGGGGAGTTCAAGGCTACTGAAACCAAATGATGTACCTATTTGTGCAAAAAACAGAATTAACCCCTTCACATCCAGATACAATCTGCAGGCCTAAAGAATAGGAGTTGGAATAGGGTTGTATTAAGTGATATTTTTTTTTCCTAATGATTCTGTGATAATAATGTATATATGTTTGAACTGAAAGATAAAGATGTTTACATCAAAACAAAGATTTCTAAAAGTTTGTTAGAAGGAATGATCACGGATGAGTTTAAATGTATTTTGCATCTCTCAGTGGACAATAAACTACGAAAGCTATCAGTGGATTGGTTTGCATTATGATTGAAGGTTTTTAGAGGGAATGAAACCATTATTCTCCCTATTTGATACTGCCAAGTCATGCAGTGTGAAGATTTTGGGGCTGAGACTGAGCTCACTCTAGACATATGTGGCATTCTTCTGCTTGCTTGGGTGAAGCAGTACAGTTTAGGATGCTGTGAAAGGTGGGCACAATCTCAGATTTGCATGATAAAGCAGTGAGAAGCTTTGGGAGAGCTGCAGAAGTCAGAAAGTGTTGGACTAAAGAAGGTGGGAAGGGATTGTTAGAGGAAACAAGAAGGATCTGCCAAAACAACATGCTAGGAGTAGGCTAGCTCTTCACAGAAGTACAGTCAGCCTGCACCAGTGTGTGTTGGGGCTGTGGGTATGCTGAGCACCGAAGTGCGGAGGGGAAGGTATGCAAGGATGACAGCAGCTTCTAAGGAAATACAAATACAAATCATGTTGTCGAATAGGACACTGATAGCAAATAACAGTTTCTTCTTCTCTACTGTATGGTAGTCACTATTATGTGTAATACTATGTCATAATCTGCCTTGAATTAGCCACTCAGCATGAAGAATTACTAGTTCAGGATTCCTTTGAGTTATTATTTTAACATGGAACTTACTTGAGTCTTGTTTATCATGAGCTAAGTTCTGGGCATGCTAACCTTAAGGAGATTGAAGAAGCAGTGGAGGAACAGAGCACTTCTCTGGGCAAATTTTCCTTGCCCTCTGAGACATTAGAGCTTGATTTACAGTATTTCATTAATTTACACTTAATCTACTCATTGCCCAGCAATACTTTTAGCAATGCTACGCCAGATTCTAAAGAACAGCCATGTGGGCTGTTGCCATTGGAGTGGGCTTACTGTGCAAAATAATCCACATTGTGGCAGCGTTCTGCATCTAAAGAGCCACCTGGAAATTCCCTGTACAGCAGCGAAGTGCAGTGGGTGGAAGCAGCACACAGAGAGACACTGGGGGAGGCTCTCCAGAGATGGCAGGCGGGACAGTACACAAAGCTGTTTTTGCAGCTATAGTCTCAGCTGAACCTCTTGCATACCCATCTACCATGTACAGTTCTCATGATTCTGGCAAACAGATGGTGGTGCCTCAAAGAAAGGCAGTTTAGTTTTTTTTCTTTTTGCAGGATGATGTCAGGACAGTTTGGAGAGTTATTTCATTAGCTTGATGATTGTTTTTTTTCCTTGTGAACGTTCAGCTCCCTTGAGAATCCTATAAAACTATTCAGTAAAAACATGCCTTTAAACCCAAAAAGATCAGCCATCCAAAAGGATCAGCCAGAACATGTCCACCTAATCCAGAAGTCAAAGCACATGATTTACATCACTTCACACGTTGCAATCTGCAGCAGAGCAATCTACTGCAGGGGACCTGCCAGGCAATTCCCCTGGTGTGGCAGCATAATGATCCTGAACTGATCATGCTCAGCCTATGTCTCTCCAGGGAGCTGAATTTGGATCTGATGATGGATCATTCAGAAGACAGTACCAAGTCTAAAATCCGATGGGTTTATATATATATAAATATATATATATATAAAAAAAAAAAGTCA